>NW_023010113.1:0-48170 GCF_902201215.1 Prunus dulcis
GTGCCACAAAAGGCGATCAAAGGGCAAGCTCTTGCTGATTTCTTGGCTGCTCATCCTACTCCCGACAACATGGAGTTACTTGCAGATTTGCCTGATGAGGAGGTGTTCACAATAGAAGCACTTACATGGCAACTATATTTTGATGGGGCAGCAAGAAAAAACGGAGCTGGGGCAGGATTAGTATTCATCACGCCGTCTGGGGGCTTAATCCCATACTCATTCTCCTTACTAGCTTTATGTTCAAATAATGTGGCAGAATATGAGGCACTCATCATTGGCCTTGAAATTGCCCTCGAGATGCATATTGATTGTTTGCAAGCATATGGTGATTCACAGTTGGCCGTCAGACAGTTGAATGGTCAATATGCAGTTAGAAATGCTACTCTCGTCCCATACCATGAAAGGGCGAAGTATCTCATGTCACAGTTTCAAGACATTCATGTTAGTCACATCCCGAGGTCGAAAAATGATAAAGTTGATGCACTAGCTAATTTGGCTGCATCGTTAACACTACCTAGCGAAAGGGATATCCAAGTCACCGTTGGGGAACGTTATTTACTACTCCCAGCTATAGAGAGAATTGAAGAAGTTGTGGATTCAAACGTTATTACGTCCTCCGAATGTGAGGAGGAACCGGATGATCTTGATTGGCGCCATCCCATAATCGAGTATCTACTACTTGACAAGTTGCCAAATGACTCAAGAAAAAAGGCTGAAGTCCGACGCAGAGCCACTCGATTTCTGTACTTAAATGATACCTTGTACAAAAGATCATTTGATGGTATGTTGTTAAGGTGTCTGTCAAAACAAGATGCAACTAAGGCCCTTCATGATACTCATGCTGGCACTTGTGGTGCTCATCAAGCTTGTCCAAAACTTTCGAACCAACTGAAGAGATTGGGTTATTACTGGCCAACAATGGTCCGAGACTCAATAAAGTTTGCAACCACATGTAAAGATTGCCAATTACATGGAGACTTTATTCACCAACCTCCCCAACAATTGCATCCGACAACCTTGTCTTGGCCATTTGAAGCTTGGGGATTAGATGTTATTGGCATGATAAAGCCTAAGTCATCACGACAACATCAGTACATCTTGGCCGCGACCGATTACTTCTCTAAATGGGCTGAAGCGATTCCTTTAAAGGAGGTACGAGCAGACGATGTTACAAACTTCATAAGGAATCATATCATCTACCGTTATGGGGTTCCATCGAAGATAATATCCGACAATGCATTATATTTCAAGTGCAAGTCCATGACCAAGTTGTGCGAGAAGTATAGATTTCAACACTCGTTTTCCGCGAGTTACAATCCGTCGTCAAACGGTCAAGCTGAAGCTTTCAATAAGGTACTGTGCAACATCCTAAAGAAGATGGTCTCAGGAAATAAAAGAGACTGGCATGAGCGCCTCCCTGAAGCATTATGGGCTTATAGGACGACCATACGCAATTCAACAGGATGTACACCCTACAATTTGGTGTTTGGCTCCGAGGCTGTTCTACCGTTAGAGGTCCAATTGCCATCGTTAAGGGTAGCTCTACAGCTGACAAACCCCGACGAAAACGCATATGTGAGGCTGGCAGAGCTGGAAGCCCTCGATGAGAAAAGACTGGCAGCTCAACAAAAGCTCGAAATATATCAAGCTCAGGTTGCAGGGGCATTCAATAGAAAAGTTAAGTTCAGATCTTTCTCAATTGGAGATTTGGTTTTAACTGTCCGAAGACCATTTGTCATTACCAGGAAAATGCACGGTAAGTTTGAACCCAAATGGGAGGGGCCCCACGTCATTACTAAGGTTTTCTCTAGGGGTGCCTATGAGTTGTCAAACCCCGAAGGTGAGTGCGTATACCCTTGTGTGAATGGGAAATTCGTCAAGAAGTTTTATGCCTGATGGTGAGAAAAAGGCTCGTTGGACTGAAAACCCGAAAGGGCGGTCCAAGCAAAAGTTAGAGCTAAAAAAAAAAAAAATCCTTCGTGGGCTGAAAACCCGAGAGGGCAGTCCAAGGAAAGGAACTACGGCGGCTTGATCCCTCAAAAGGGGTACGTAGGCAGTCTAGTCTTGCCACTAGATGCGGCCACAAAATCCATTTGTCCCTTTCTTCCCCGGAGAATCAAGGGGTGAACTACGTATGGCTTGATCCCTTTATAGGGTACGTAGGCAACTTAGCTAAAAAAAAAAAGAAAAAAAGGGGGGGGGGGCTGAGTGCAGTCGTAAACCAAAAAAAAAAGAATCATTCAATACTAGTTAAGGTGGACGAATGAGTTTAACAATAACTAAGAGGTAAGGGAAGAAAAGAAGAAAAGAAAATGAAAAAAGGAGTCTACTCCACTCTACTGCAAAGAGAAATCAATGAGCTAACTAACTGGCGAATTTCTTTCTCTTGCGTGAAGCCTAAGTTCCGTGCCTCTATGAGTTTTGAGAGCATTGCTTCATTGGCATCAATTCTAGCTTGTCGAAGCCCAATTTCCTTTTCAAATTGTTGGTCTAAAGATTGCTGCAAATCTTTTGCACGTTCTTTAAGGGTACTTGTCTTCGATTCAAACTGTTGTCGCATTTCATGAGCTCGTCTTGCCGCCTCTTCAGCTTCCTTCTCTGCCGCAACCACTGTGGCATTCACATCAGCAAGCTCACTATTAAGTTCTATTAGATGCGCGCTCATGGTTTTTATGGTAGCGAAGCACTGCTCATATTGGGTGATCAAGGCATTGATGCGGTCAACATCTAGATGGGCATATTCTCCCACGAAGGCAACGTTCTTGGAAAATGAAGTGGCCAACTCGAAAATGTGTTGGATAGTCGTTTCAAATTCCTGAAACTCATCCTGGCCTGATTCAAGGGTATTAATCATAGGTCGCAAGAGACCAAGTGCCCCCAAAATATGATCACGGTGAGCTAGTAGGTCTATAGGTGATTTGGAAGAAGAAATTCTATCAAAGATGTCTTGCATTTCCTCAGCAATGAACCTTCGCCTACGTGGAGCCACACTTGGACCAAGAATGCGGTGAATGAAATTCTTCACATAAGGTGAGGAGGGCAAATATTCTACCAATGGCAAGGGGCAGTCATCTTCAACAATATCATCTGTCTCATTTGGATCATTACTCACATCAGGAGCAACGACTGTAGCATTCGGTTCATTGCTCACTTCTTGAGCATCATCTGCTTCACTTGGGAAGTTCGTGGTACTACCTTGTTCGGATGGCCCGTCATCATGGGGAAAACCAAGTCTCCGATAAGAGTAGCAGCATCTGCATGGGAGGAACTGACTCCCTCATCAACTGGATGGTCAAGATTCTGGCTTCGAATTCGTTTTGGACTCTTGTCGTTGTCACTACGCGAAGAATGACGTTTGTTGGAGACCTCTTTTTGACAACTTGTGGGGCCTTGATTCTCCGGCCTAACAATAAAAATATTATCGTGCCTTTCGAGGTGTTTTCTAGAAGACAAGAAAATTCTAGCTATAGATAATCCCATATATGGTGCTGATGACCCCATCCACCATTTGCAATACCACCAAGTGCAAACTCCAACACGAGTAGAGCGCGGGATATAAAATCCAGCTGTGGTATCTCTTCTAAGTAAAGTGATTTGTGCTATGGCTAAATCCTCCATGCCACACTTGCACCTGTCACGAACGCTAAAGGAAAGCTTGTTCGAAGGGACACCTTGGTCAAAACCAAATTGACGTGCGAATCTATTTGGGTAGTATGGTTCCAACCAAAGATTGTTGTTCACCCTCACCGGCAAAAGCGCATAACGTGTGCAAACTAGAAATTCAAATTTTCTATCTGATAGATCCTTCTTGTCAGCAAAGGAACGGCCTTCATCTTCAGTAAACGTGGTTGGGCGATAGATTAATTCTTTGTCGCTACGGAATATAATTCTGGCATGATTAAGCCTAAAACCTTTTGGCTTAACACCCGCATACCTCACCAAAAAAGGGTAGTCTTTGACAAATTCCTTGTCAGTTTGTGGTAGGTACAAACCTGGAATATGTTCGCCTAACCAACCGATAACATAATGAATTGGGAAGGAGGCACTTGACGAGCTGGGACCTTCTGGATGAGTGGCAATTTCTCCAAGACCATGGTAAATATACCCCAAAACAGGTGGTGCAAGTGAAACTCTGACCCCTCGTGCCATCAAACATGCCATATGAAAAGTTTCAGGTCTGACGTTGCGATCCACGGAAGGTAACACAAATCTACTCAACCAAAGTGCCAAGAATGCAGCCAACCTCCCTTCCTTTGAAACACGTAAAGTGATTTCGGGAGCCCTTAAAAGTTGATCTTGAGGTTTCCTCTTGCCATTCCCAAAGGCCTTATAAATAATCTTCGCCCGATAAAAATGCCCAATCCATTGGGCCCAGCTGACGGTAGACTGATTATGATAAATACATAATTGGGAGTGGATCTTCAAAAGTTCAGTGATAGTTGGAGGATATACTCCATTTTGTTGCAAGTCTTTATTTTGGGGAATAAATTCCTCATACTGGACATCTCCCAAGATTGGCAACCCACAAATGACTTTCATGTCATAGAGAGAAATCCCCATCTCACCATTGCCATGATGAAAGGTGTTGCACAAGGGCCCCCATAATTCACAAAATGCTCTCCATATATTTGGGCAACACTCGTAAGGATATCGGGAAATTGCTACGGCACCATATATTTTTGCCTTATGCAATATGTCTCCAAAGTCACTCATAACGCATTTTGTCCACTCCGCAACGCCAATTTCAAAAGTGGCTCGGCCATAGAACTGATACTGGGGCCCCCACTCCAACTTACTCTTGATCATTCTATGCAAGGCGGGGTAAAAATCATCACGTGTGGGAAGATCTTTGATTTGGAATTTCATGTCTCCATCCACTTCATTATTCACATCCTCCAAACAATGTGCGGTAAACACAGCACGATGCGTTTGGCATACTGAAATCACCTTATCTTCTGCGTGGGGTTTGAATTCAAGATACCCCGAATTTACGGAGGCGGTGGTATACCAGGTTGCACGGCCTTCAGGGGGTACATTAGGCTGCACAGATCTCAAAGACAGCGATCTCACATATTGGGGGCCAGAGACAAATTCCCTACCATGCGAATCAAAGACTCGCTCAAACCCGAATCGACCTTGCTCGTCCATTTCCTGATTTTTTTTCAACCAAAAAAAATTAATTAATACAAGAAAAGTCAGGGGATGCGCAGTTCAAAGGGAAAGCTATCAAGCGTTGCACATAAAAAGTCATTTCATGCACAACGCTTGAGAAGGCATCTGTTGAACGGAAAATTTTCACAAAAGCAATTAGCCAAGGATTTGACTTGGTTTAGAATTGAATTTGTTTTGTCCCTGCAATCTTATCAAGAAAAACATATAAAAATAAAATAGAGGTATTTCAGTGGTTTTGAAACACCAAGAGATAAGTATCTCGGTTGAGAAGTGGTCATCAGCTTGAATTCAAACTCATCATAAGATAGCCTCTATAAGAGGCATGACACGAGGGGAGTAAACAAAAAGAAGGAGGAGGAGAACGGCAGGAGGACAGAAAAAGAGCAGAAAGGAGAACAGTCAGAGCAAGAAGAAAAATTAGCAAGCAGACTTGAGAAAGGAAAGAGCCATTTCAAGGTAAAAAGATTAGTTTCATGGCACAATTTTCTGATTTTTTTTTGCTCAAGATTTCTGGTTCCATTCAACTCAAGGGTTCCTGGCCATGATGATTTCTATCATCATAAAAAGGGTCAGTAATCTCTCTAAGGGACAGCTCCGCTCAAGTAATTCCGAGGATACGATCCGCACCCAGCAGTTTGTTTGATCAATCCACAGAAATTCTTGGCTATGATGATTGAAATCATCATAACCAAGGTTAAGAATCTCTCCGAGGCTTGGCTCCGCTCAAAGAACTCCAGCAGTGTTTTCAGGTTTGCCTTCCATGATGATTTCAATCATCATGTTTTATGGCATAGTCTATTCCATCATGCACCACCAAATAAGCTCTTCCAGGAGCAAAGAATCTCTCAAATCATGGATGTAGAGATGAACCCACCATGGGATCAAAATCAAAAGAGCAAAGGCTTGTAATTACAAGTCCCTGTGTAAAATTTCTGCATGAAGCATCCGAAACCAAAAGGGGCGCATGGAAATTGAATTGCCTCCTCATGAGTGTTTGCTGCCTGCAAGCCAACGAAAAAAAGCCAACAGAGGAAGAATAGGAGCAAAAGAAAAAGTGGTTCTGTGTGTTGGGTTCTGTTAGTAAAAGACAAAACAAGGGGGATAAAAAGGTAATGAAATAAAAAAAAGGGGGCTGTATCGCACAGCCCCTCCTCCCTCTCTTGAATATTTCTTTGGTTTATTATGACTGGGAAAAAGAAAAGGACATGGACAATGGTACATCAACAGCAAACAAAAAAAAAAGGGGAGCTGGCAAGGCATGTACCACAAGTTCTCTCTTGGGTTTCTGAAGCAAAATGACAGGTGGTTTCCTCCACCAAACTCCAAAGCCTTCAAGCTGGCAGCACAGTCTCTTCATGCAAAAGAGAAGACAAGAGGTCAGAAGCATGGAAACAGACAAAAGAAAAAAATCAAAGGAAAAGAGGAGTTCAAGGGGGGGAATTACCACGTGAAAGGCAAGAGGATTTCTTGAGTTATTGACCTTGGGAAAGTTACAGCACACAAAGGACAATAAGAGAGTTTGTCTCTTTTGGTTCCAAGTCAGCCCAGAAGCATCCAATTAATTGGAGGGTCTTCTATTGCTACCGCTATTGCTGTCCATGCAGACAAAAGTCCTAGTTAATTCAATCAATAAATAAAATAACAGAGAAGAACTAAGGAATGGCATGTGGGTTACCACGTGAAATCCGCTTCCGTTTGATGGTGCAACAGGTGGCTTGAGCAAAGTTATGTGCTGGTCTGGAGAAGCAAACGAAGAATAATGTTAAGACTTTCGTTTTGTGGCTGTTTGCTGGTGCACTACATGTTTTTTTTTTTTTTTTTTTTATATATAAGGAAGACAACCCAATCCTATGTGGACAAGAAGTTTGCTTCACTGGATGATCCAGCAGTTCCAAATCAATAAGGAGTTTAATCCATACTTCACCTGGAGAAGGATTTCTATCCTTTGGGTGTCTTAATCAAATTGAAAGACACCTGTTAATGGCACCAATACGTGAGGGATCCAGCTGGAGCAAAGCAAGGCCTTTGGTTTACTATGTTCTGCCAAGTGCTCATCTCCTCTAATAAGTCGTATGCAAGAGACCGGAGAAGAAAGAATTGGCAAGTTTGACAAAAGCTAACGAACCCAAGGCTGCCAGCTGCATCAATCTGAACACACGAAGTTTGAGTCCAGACTCATGCGAACCAATCCAAAGGAAGTGCAGATTTCTCTGAGTTCATCCCCCACAGTTCAAGCTATCAAGCTTCTAAATAGGAAGGAGCAGAACTATGAAAAAAAAGAAGATAAATCAAGGAGATACAATACTTTTCTTTTGCTTCATGGAGAAGCAAAAGGCCCCATGCCAATGACAAACGGAAGGGAAAATCAAGCCACAAGAGTAGCTGGCTTGTACCGATGTCAAGAAGTCAAGAGTGAGGGCCCATTCTTTGTAAATGTCCACTAAGCTCAGCAATATGCTTGACAATATAAAACAAGCATTGAGCTTCACACAGATAGAAGACAAAGTGAAGGTTTGAAACCAAGGTCTTTTCAAACCCCTCCCATCACTTTTGGTGACTGCAACAAATGAAAACAAAGTGTCCAGGCACTTGTACTCCTTTGTATTCCAAGGGACGAAGACGTGAGTTCACTACTTGCAGTACCAAGCTATGCAAGCAAGCGCACAAAAGTGTCAGCAAGGGTTCACGAGAACTAAATCAATTGACGGTCAAGAAGGCTCAATAAAATGCTTACGGCATTCTGGTCTATCTGCCTCAATCCTCAAATGCAAGATGGCCACCAAACATGCCCACAAAATCTCAACAAGAAATATGGGAATCAATCACTGTGGCAAAGAAGCTATTCAGAAAGGAGTGCCAAGCGACTCAATCATACTGTGTCGATGACTCCATTCCAAATAAATGATTGATCGTGCTACGAGCATTGAGCTCACTCTCAAAAGATACCAAAGCATCATCAATATGGATTAACAGGCTTGTCAACCACAAAAGCCCATTAATCTCAAATCCTCCAAATCATGCATGGATACAAATGCAAATGTCAATTGTAGAGAATTAGTGGGTTCATCAAAATTGCTCATTATTTTTCTTGGACATTGACAAAAAGAAAAATGGTATAAAACCATCCAATTCCCCATGGGTCATCTACCCATGCAAATTTCAATGAGATTAAATCTCTCAAATTCAAGTTCTCAATTAGTGGGCTACACTTACCCATTAACATCCAATTTTCCCCATGGGTCATCTACCCATGCAAATTCCAAATGAGATTAAATTCAAATATCTCAAACACAAATTCTCAATTAGTGGACCACACTTATCCATTAATTTTCAATTTTTCCCATAGGTCATCTACCTATGGAAACCTCCAAATTGTCCCAAAGACACATTCTCAATTAGTGGGCCACACTTGCCCATTAATTTCCAAATCAAATTGGAACTACGTCGGTTTGATCCCGTCAAGGGTACGTAGGCAGTCTAACATCCCAATAGACGCAACCGCAATCAAGTATAAATCTCTGGTTTATCTTAACCAGATTTCGCCAAAACACTTTCCCAAGTGCAATTGTCAATTTTTTTAGGGAAAATTAATGGGATAATCAAAATTACTCACTATTTTTCTTGGACATTGACAACCAGAAAAGTGGTACAAAACCATGCAATGTTTCATGGGTCATCTACCCATACAAATTTCATTGAGATTAATTCTAAATCTCTCAAACAGAAATTCTCAATTAGTGGGCCACACTTACCCGTTAATTTTCAAATTCCGAACTACGTTGGTTTGATCCCTTTGAAAGGGTACGTAGGCAATCTAGAGATTCAATCTAGATGCAACCATCCCAAATGCAATCCCATATCGAATCCCTGGTTTATTCAGCTAAATTCACTCAAACACTTCTCAATACAATTCAAATCAAATTTCCCTCGCAATGGGTCATTTATTCATTGCGATTCTTTGAACTACGAGTGGCTTGATTCCCGCAAGGGATACGTAGGCATCCTGAGGTTGGACTTGGGAGCGGTTGCAAAATCAAACACACACGTTCTGTTTCTTTATGATGGAATCAAAGGGTGTTCCCTTGAAGCAAGGGATTGTAATTAAGAGACTTGCGTCTCGAATGGGTCGAACCTAAAATAATAAAACCCCGTTATTTAATTAGTGGTGGTGAAATTATATTAGGAGGATCACCATTTTCCTTCAACATGTAGCTTAGACATCACTTATTTTGGTGTTGAATATTGAATTGGTCCATTTTTTAGTTGTATCATTTTAGTACTGAAATGGTACCGATATTGATTTGGCACAGTACGGTACGGTACGAATTTTGGCAAATCATAATCTAATACCGTACCATACCGATTTAAATTTCCGGTATCGATAGCAGTACGGGCTCAATACCGTACCGTACCCACCCCTACTAAACACAATAAACCTACTCATTTTTTGACTCCTACATAAAAAAAAAAATCCAATTTTAAAATATATTATCATATTTTCTTCTATGTATCCATCAAGTAATATCAACGATCCATCTCATGGCCAAAAAAATACATGGTCCGAATAACGGTAAAAACATGGCCTGCAGATGCAAACTTATGACACAAACATTAAGCGATAAAAAACAAGGACAATTTAAGTGGCCTCCGTGCGTTAGGAAATCTCCTGTGATGCAATGCAACGTAGTGTAGCGTAGGTATCCTGTATTTTCAATCAATACAATGAGATGATCCAAAGGTTGTAATTGGCTCCACAATCAAGATCCCGCCAAAACTGTGATTGAAAGGAAAATCTCAAAAGTAGAAAGGAAAGGAAAAACCACAAATCCAAATTGGTCCCGCTATCAAATTAGAAACAGTACCTGACTTAAAATCTAATCATCAATTCATTAAGGACTATCAGTTCTCCCAAGTTAGAAACTCCATCCCCGTGGCTCGGCATCTTCATCTTGTTTTGAACTTCAGAAAGGAAGCACACTCTGCTGCATGGGTTTGTGAGGTGGATGAATCAAACTTCATCAAGATCAACGTCTTCTTTGTGCCATCGGAAGAGAACAATGGAGGATTGGTTTAATTGAACACGACGATCGTTCAGACACCTGCAAATTATTCACACTAAACATTTATATTCTTCATTTATTACCACTTTAAACATTTAATTTGAATTAAGAGAGAAATTCCCCCCGTATTTAAGGCAATTCTGGAGTTGGTCTTTGGCGAGTAGAATAATGTCACAAAACACAGAATTGTAAGCAAGCAATTAACCCTATAAGTGAGAGTGGTTGGCAGCAGTGGCGGATCCAGGAATTTTCATTCCGGAGGTCAACGTGTAAAAGGTTAAAAAAAAGTCCATTTAAAATAGACCTATTGAAATGAAAAGATAATACTCTAATTCATAGTTAATAGATAAAACCAAACAAAATACTCGTGTTCATTATCAAAGAGAACTTCATCAACTTTAAAAAATAAACACACATTGCAATACACTAGAAATATTTCTAAGAACGTGATAATAAACCAAAAATTAGCACAATCCTCTTCGCCTCGCAAAGCGTCTCGACTATTCGACATAAGAATTGGCATATATTAGCGTAATCCTGCTCATTTTATTTACATCATTTTTTAGGTCTGTCGTAGGTTTGACTTTGGGCTTTATCTGCATTTCTTTTGGGTTCTAGCTCCCAAACTTTGGGTTTTTATGAGTATTGTCTTAGGGGGAGCTTATTTAAGCAAAATATTTCTTCAATACGTAAGAGTTAGGTTATTCTTATAAAACTCTTTGTGGATTAAACCTCTATGGCTTTTTACCTAGATTGACCTTAGGTCCCTTCATGCATTTATATCACACATGAAAAATTATTTTATGTAAAAATATTGGCTAAGTATGAAAAATGGTTTTTCAAAAGAATCTTTTTCTCAAGATAGTTTTTGGCGGCTTTTATTCCTTACACATCAAATAAGAAAACTTGATTTTATAGGATTTCAGTATGAAATATATATTGACTTAATAAGCCATAATTTTTAATCTAAATCGTATTTTGCACTAAAACCAAATTTTCATATTTTGATTTGATGGGAATTTGATTTTCTAGTATTTTTATTTGAATCCAAATAGGAGGTACTTTCTTATCTACATTCTTTTTACTTTCATTTATTTTATATTACTCCATTTTGAAATTGAAAATAAATAAATAAATCACATCATCTACCCATTACTTCATAAAAAAGAATTAAAAAAAATAAATGCAGAAAAATTGCTATCTCTTCTCTTTCACGCCAATAACTTGCCCTTTTTTCCCCTTTCACTTTATTGTCTTGTGTTGCACAATTTGCCTCCTTTTTTCCACACCTCTCACATTTGTCAACATCTACTACCCTACCTACCAATATTCATCCCTTTATCTCTCTGTCTATTTCCTCGTAGACACTCTCTTTGTCATTGTTTACCTTTTTTGATCTTTAATCCCTCTTGGTCAACGAGTCCACTCATCTCTTTCGGTGGTCTCCCTTACTTTTGTACTATCTTCTCATAGCATTATTTTCTTTCCTTTTTCGGTTCCGCACCTCCTTTTGTTCCGCTAATCTCATTTTAAATTGAGTGCTGTTATTTCCACCAACATATCATATTTTTTCACTTACTTTATCTTCCCACCCACTATATAAATTTGTAAAAAAATAATCCTATTTTTCCAACCACCATTATTCATAAAATATCCTTATGGTGCATCCAGCCATTGTTTTTGTAAATCATCCGTAATCAATGTATGAATTTAAATACTGAACACGAGTTTGGGAGTTGTCTGTGTAGATAGAAACTGAGGAATTGAAACTAACTTCAAATTTGGGAAGAGTTGAAAACCATAAACATTGCATCACAAATCCAATGGCGGGTCACAAATTTGTTTTCTTGTATTTCAGTTTCTTTGTACTTTAGTTTTACATTTTTTTTTGGGTGTTAGTGCTCATGTGGTTTTCCTTTCTGGAAACCTAACTTTGTATGATCTATCTGTCCTCTTCGTTAATAAAGCCTACTTTGATCAAAACAGAAAATCCAATAGCGGGTAACAAGAACTTGCACACAGAGAGAGAGAGAGAGAGAGGCTGAGGTCGGGTCAGTAAGGAGATGGTGGGGGTGGGTGGCAGTGAGATGGTGGGGTGCTAGGGTTTGGAGAGGGCTGTTAGGGATGAGTGGGTTCATTCAAAGAGAGAGATGGGAGAAGAGAGAGAGAAAGAGGGAGATGGATTAGGGAAGAATGTGAAGTCTGGGGATGATTTTTTATTTTTATGAAAAGCTAGAGATGAATTTTCAATTTTAAAGTTTTTCCCTTAGTTAAAGTTTTTTTTTCAAAAAAAATATTTACATTTTACATTTTATAAAGGAGTAAATTTGTCTTTAAAATTTTCAAGATAAGGTGGGTGGAGAAATAAGATAAGAGTGGGGAAATAATATAAAGGAGTGGAAATAACAACACTCTTTAAAATTGACCACATGCTTTTCCCATGCTTTACCTTTTTTTCTTATAAGAAAAAAGGTGGTGTCAACTCTCCGAGCCGAGCACGGCTTAAGGGAAAGCTCTACCCAAGAGACTCGTTACCACCCATAATTAAAACTTAATCTGCAAATATCACCTTAATTAGCCACACATTTTGCAAATACAATCTATAAATCATACATGAAAAACAATAAAACATAAATTAAACTAAACTAAATGACTATGAATATACCGATAGCGAGTGTAATCCTCGTGGTGCAACGAACCATGCTGCATCTGAGCAGATCAAGAGATCCAATACTGTAAAAATCAAATTAAAAAAGAAAGAAGACGACGAAGATGTAGTGATTTGAAAAACAAACGGATCAGAGTGCAAACCGTTAATGAAGAATTTAGGGGAAATCTTATCGGCACTGTTTGACTAAGGGTAAAAGAATCATTTCACAAAGGGATTAGGTCTTGAAAATCACTTGAAAAATAGTCACCGCTGCCATAATTGCAACAGAAGCAGTGGATTTCTGGCCCAGTTTCTTTATTGAGCTCCTTGATAATTCTTACTGAATTTACAGTTTCCAACACCTAATATGAGAAACAAGCTTCAAAATCTCCTCATCACGCTCATCAAAACCCTCGCACTCCCTCACATCCAGAAGCACAAGCTCTCTGCACTCCTTCAGCAACATCACAAGATCGTTCTTCTCCAGGCATGAGAGCCTGAAGCACAGGTACTTCAAATTAAATTATTTACAATCAGAAATAAATTATTAAAAACAAATGCGAATACAATTAAAGATAAGAATTCCCATCGTTTAACCCAAAAAAAAAAAACAAAACAAAACAAGAAGCACCCAAACAAATAACATACTAGTTAGTCACAATAAAAGTGACTTTCCTTTTTGGGTCAATTCTACCGACACCTACTTTTTATTCTTCTTCTGCTCCTTTTCTCTTTCATTTTCCTATCACCACCAACGTTCATCTTTTTCTTCTTCTTCTTCTTCATAAAACCCAAACTTGAGGGTACTATTCATCACTTTAGAAGTCCAATTTCGATAGCTCAAATAAAAAAACTTCATTCATCAAAGTTGTTCATCTGTTCGAATACTACAACATACCCAAACATGAGCATCATCAGACCGGTCTAGCTACCTCGACCCGGCTATGACATTTCTATGTTTATCCATGGCTGGTGAGTTTTCTGCAGCTCGGTTTTCAACAGTTTTCTTTAATCTCCATTGCTTGTTTGACAAAACGTCCTTCTCTAAGGTTGTTCCTCAGTTGGAGAACTTTGACATCCAAAAATCAGAGCAATCCAACTACTCTAACTATGTCTGTGGTAAGCATGTTCGTCGCTTCCTCGGATTCTGCTGTTATCACTGTAAAGTACCTTATTCACTCTTGTATGTCACTTTTCCCTTGCTCAGATGACAATACTTCCTTCATGAAGCTTGTTCAGAATTCTTTTCTCTACAATATATCCAAAAATAGTCGCAGTCTAACAAGTGTAGCTTTCTCGGCAGTGGTACACCTGAAACAAGCTTTTGGTAGTTTTCAAGTGTTGTTTGAATTGTTTATTTCTCTTTGGAAGCTTCACGTAGCTTTCGCACCAATATTAAGGTAAAGTTTTAAGATGCTTAGATTTCTGGAAATTTGTGTCTGAGTTGTTGGCCGAAGCCGAATTTGAAAGTGGAAGTACCAAAAGATAATTTAAAATAAGGGGTAAATTACTCAAATAGTCCTCAAACTTGTACGCAATTTACATTTTGGTCTATAAATTAAATTATAAGTCCAAAT
This sequence comes from Prunus dulcis, assembly GCF_902201215.1. Lineage (NCBI taxonomy): Eukaryota > Viridiplantae > Streptophyta > Magnoliopsida > Rosales > Rosaceae > Prunus > Prunus dulcis. The sequence continues at coordinate 14,460 of NW_023010113.1, forward strand.
GGTACATAAACTCTATTTTAATCGCTCATTTGATCCAATCGTTACATTTTCTGTTAAATGTAACCAAATTTTAGGGGTAAATACGACTTTTCATAATTAACAAAGAAAATAGGGTTAAAATAAATACAAAATTAGAAAATAATTGAAGAAAAAGAGAGGAAAAAATCATGAGACCCAAACCCCCTCCCTTCCATTTCTTCTCTCTTACTCCAATTACGGAGTTTTTATTTTATTTTTTATTATTTTTTTATTTTAACGTACGAAATGACCAATTTGCCCTCATATTTAACAGCAATATTGACATAATGTAGCGGTTGGATCAAATGGGCGATTAAAATAGAATTTATGTACCATTTGGACTAATATTTTAATTTAGGGACCAAAATGTAAATCGCGTATAAGTTTGAGGACCATTTGAGTAATTTACCCTTAAAATAAGTATATGTAAAGTGAAAATAAAGGAAAATGTAAGGACCAAAGTGAAATTCTGGATAAGTCTGAAGACTGAAATGTATTGGAAAAAGTATAGGCGCCAAAGTGAAAATAAAGGAAAGTATAAGGACAAAAGTGAAATTATTGACAAGTATAAGGACTAAAGTGCAATTAAAGCTAGTTGTAATGACGGAATTGCAAATAAGGGTTTTTAGTAACATTTTTGAAATGTTGGCTTAGGAATCAGTTACCCAAGCAAGAACAATTTGAGTTCAAAGGTGTAGAATTCAAGTGAGGCATTAGCTTTGGATTCCAGGTAGGGGGGACTCACTCCCGGACTTGTATTTTTGTGTATGTATGACATTGTATATATTGTTGTGTGCGAAAACGAAAACTGTAATGTTTGTGATTGCCTAAATTAACACTTTAGTTTTCTTTATTTTCTTTACTTCTTTTTTTTTTGGTTGGGTGAGCAAAATACAAGTGGTTCCTTTACACTTTAGTAGGAAAACTCTTGTTCGTAACGTTGGTAATATTCTTTCTTTATTTGGGGATTAAGGTCCTATTTGTTTACTTTCTCCGGTTCCATTGCTTTACTTCCTTTGCTTGTTCTATTTCTCTCATCTTACAACACAATATATATATATATATATATATATATTTAAGTTTATGCCCGAAGCAAAGGAACCACCAGAAGATAGATCCTAGTCAGAGTGGTGAAAGGATCTTGGTACTAAACTCAGAGTGGTGAAACTAGGATCTTTGAGACAAACAAAATATGAAAGGTCACTAAATACTCTGAAGACCCAATACCCAAAATTTTCAAGCCTTAAACAAGAGCCCAAAGAGTCAAACATTGTTAATCCAAAGTCATACGCCTGATGCTACTGTTAGAGTTCCCCACTCTATCAAATGGTCAGATGTTACTCTTCCCAGATTGGACTCTAGAATTAGAGAAAACTTTAATTGATTTGAAATTAGAATCACTAAGGAAAACTGCACAAGTCACTCAACCTGTCTACGACAAACCCTAAGATGATAATAAATCTGAGTCTCCTGAGTCACCTACTCAATCCGATTTTGTGGAAACAAGTTTCAAAGTAGAAAACCAACTCAGAACACTTAATAAAAAATTTGAAATCAATTGGAAAAAACTAGAAAGTCACCTACATGCTCCTGAAAATCAAGCAAGAAGAAATAATTATCATTCAACAATCCCTAATAGAGCCAAAAGACAACAGATATTTAATTAATGGAAAGAGTACATGCGCACTGCTAAAGTTGAAATTTATTACCTTGATTTTGTAGAAAGCCGTCATATATCTAACGAATTAAAAACTTTAACTCAAGAAAATTGGGAAAAAATAGATCACACCAAAATTCTTACTAGTCACCCCCCTGTTGAATCTATAGTTATCCATCACCAGAAAGCAGAAATCATTGCCAGTCCTTTTAAGATCCCTGACTTAGAAAACAAAATGGTAATTGAACAAAATAACTATACTAATCAAAGCCTAGTAGTCATAAGAAAACAGTTAGACAAAACAGAAATTTCAGTCAAACCACATAATCAGGAACCATTAGTTACCTTCAAAGACCTACAATCAAGTCCAACTTTTAAAACAAAAACCACAATGACAAAAATTGAGAAAATGTTAGAAGATTTAACTCCAACTAAACGTAAAGATAAAGAAAAAGTTTAGTCAAGCGTTAAAGTCTTAGGATACTCTGAGTCACCTTTCCTATTACATCAATCCTCTGAGTCTAAATCCATTGATAGCACAGATACTGAGCCTAGTAATATCTCCAAAATTGAAAATGCATTCAAAAATCTCGAGCTCGAACAAAATCCACAAGTCCAAAGATTAACAAACAAATTCAACCCTACCAGTCTCACAAAAAATTGGTATCCCAAACCTACACCACCAAACATTCAATTTGAAGAACGAAATACTCAAAGCCAGTTTTCTGTTTCTTCTGATAAATTGTATGAATGGAATATTGATGGTCTTTCTGAGCAAGAAATCCTTAATAAACTTCAACATATGTCTATGGTTGCCAATAGCTACATCACCAATCACAGTTTCAGCAAGTCTGAAATTGTTCCTCTATTAGAAACAGGTTTCACAAGAACTCTTCGTTCTTGGTGGGACAATCATTTAACTCCTGAGTCTAAGCAACGAATAATTCATGCGTTAAAACTTAATGAAGATGGTCTTCCTATTTTTGATGAACAAATAGGTCAAGGTATTGAGGATGGAGTCAACACATTGCTTTACACAATAGTCGATCATTTTATTGGAACACCCAGTGGCACCATAGCCAGAATACATGATCAATTGAGTAATTTAAGATGCCCTAAATTATCTAATTTTAGATGGTATAAAGATGTATTTATTTCCAGAGTCATGGGAAAAACAGATAGTAATCAGCCTTTTTGGAAAGAAAAATTTGTTAATGGATTACCGAATTTATTTGCTCATAAAATCCGATCAACCCTTAGTAATGAACAAGGTCACATTGATTGGGATAGTCTAACTTATGGAAATATAATTAGTACAATTAATCAAGTTGGTATGAGGATGTGTGTCGATATGAAAATTGGTAAACAAATCCAGTCTGAAAGAAATTCTGCTAAATACGAATTAGGAAATTTCTGCGAACAATACGGTTTGATGTCTATTCCTCCGTCTAGAAAAAATAAGTTCAGCCAACAGTTAGAAAAATCCGCCATTATTCGCGTAGAAAACAGTCATTCCAACATAATAATGAAGATAGAGAATTTTATAGTAAGAAAAGATTTTCCCCTCGGAAAAATTGGAAAAAGAGTCACAATAGAGAGAAGAAAACAAACTTTAAGAAAAAGACCGACAAAAGAAAAGTAAAATGTTACAAATGTCAAAAGTATGGTCACTATGCTAATAATTATAAAGTTAAAGACACAATCAAACAATTGAAAATCACGGATGAAGATAAAAACAAACTAATCCAAGTCCTTGAGTTACATAACACTGAGTCAAGTGAGAATGAAACCATGGTTAGCCGTACTGAGTCTTCTGAAATATATTCTTCTGAGTCACAACCCAATTCCCCCAGAATCCAATTTGGTTGCCAAGATAACTGTTGTAAAAATAAGTCAATCAGTGTCCTCACCAAACAGGAAGAACAAGAAGAATTGTTAATCGATCTAATAAATAAAGTTAAGAATCTAGAATTAAAATCTAAATACTTAAAAAAATTAAGAAAAGTCATTAGCCAAGAAGAACCAAAACAGTCTACCCAGAAGATAAATCTGAATACAACTTTAGAAAAATTTAAGAAAAAGAAAGAAGTTACCTTACAGGATTTACAACTAGAAATCAAATCAGTCAAAAAAGAAATCATTGAATTAAGACAAATGAGTCAAAAATTACAAACTGAAAATTATGAGATAAAACAAGACCTAATCAACCTATTAGAAAAGAAAATTCCTAAGTCTAATCCGGAAAGTCCCACTACTCTATTCAAGAACAAGCCGTTAATCTGATTAAACATGTAAATTTTAGAAAATGGTATGCTCGAGTCACTATATTTGTTCAAAATTTTGAGTTAAACATAGTCGCCCTTTTTGATTCCGGAGCTGATCTTAATTGTATCCAAGAAGGCCTAATCCCAACTAAGTATTGCAGAAAGTCAAGAGAATCTTTACACACTGCTTCAAGAAAATCCCTCCAGCTGAATTATGAGATCCCTAAAACCCATGTCTGTCAAAATAAAATCTGTTTTAAAACTTCCTTTGTTTTAATAAAAAAATATAACTGATGAAGTCATATTAGGTCTACCGTTCATTTCCCTCCTGTACCCTTTCCAGGTTAAACATGATGGTGTCATTTCCACCTGTTTAGGAGNAAGAAATTAAGTTTGAATTTTTGAGTAAACCTAAGTTACATAGTTTAAAAGAATTACAAAAAAATGCAGTCACCAAAACTGTCCAAATCATCCAAAACAAAGATAAACAATTAAGATTTCTCCAGGAAGAGGTTAAAACCAAACGAATTGAGCAACAACTAAGTCATACGTCTTTTCAATCCCAAATACAACAATTTGAAGAAAAACTAAAACAAGAAGTCTGTTCTGAGTTACCCACTGCGTTCTGGCATAGGAAACAACATGTTGTCAGCCTCCCCTATGTCAAATCCTTTAGTGAGAAAAATATTCCTACTAAAGCAAGACCCATTCAAATGAGCCAGGAATTAATAGAATTTTGCAAACTTGAGATTGCTGATTTACTTTAAAAAGGAATAATCCGTAAGAGTAAGTCACCCTAGTCTTGTCCTGCTTTGTATGTCCAGAAAAATGTTGAGTTAGAACGTGGTGTCCCAAGACTAGTCATTAATTATAAACCATTTAATACTGTCTTAGAATGGATTCGATATCCAATACCTAACAAAAGAGACTTAATCAACAGATTAGAAAAATCAGTCATCTTTTCTAAATTTGATATGAAAAGTGGATTTTGGCAAATTCAAATTTCTGAGTCTGATAAATATAAAACTGCTTTTGTTACTCCATTTGGTCATTATGAGTGGAATGTTATGCTCTTCGGTCTTAAGAATGCGCGTAGTGAATTCCAGAATATAATGAATGAAATCTTTAATCCTTTCAGCCATTTTTCCATAGTTTATATTGATGATGTGCTTATATTCTCTGAGTCTATAGAACAACACTAGAAACATTTGTATAAGTCTTTACAAATAATTAAACAAAATGGTTTAGTTGTTTCTGCTAAGAAAATTAATTTATTACAAACCAATGTGAGATTTCTTGGGTTCAACATCTGCCAGTCACAGATTAGTCGAGTTATCCAATTTGCTAATAAATTTCTTGACCAAATCCTAGACAAGAGTCAACTCCAGAGATTTTTAGGATCTTTAAATTATGTTTATGATTTTTATCAAAATCTAAGAAAACAATGTAAGCCTTTATTTGATCGTCTCCAGAATAATCCTCCTCCATGGTCATCTACTCATATTGAAATTGTCAAACAAATCAAAACCCATATCAAGACTCTTCCTTGTCTTGGTATTCCTTATGCTATTTCATTAAAAATTGTTGAAACTGATGCTTCTAATATAGGTTATGGAGGTATCCTCAAACAGAAAGTCCCTTCTGGTCAGTCTGAGCAAATCATTCGATTCCATTCTGGTACTTGGTCACAAAGTCAAAATAATTATAGTACTATTAAGAAAGAAATATTATCTATTGTATTATGGATTAATAAATTTCAATTGACTTATTAAATCCTTCACATTGGTCTATTCCAAGTTGCAGTTAAACCACTAACCAGATTAGGATTAGAAGCTTCTATCCTTCTCTACTTATGTGATGCTAGATTCACTAATTTTAGCGACAGTATGCTAGGAGTTATTGAATCCAGTTTTTCTAATGGCCCAGTCTACTTTGATTGTTACCCTGACTTTACGGTGAGCCTTAGTGATCCCCATATTTTAAAAACCCTCACATTGGATATTAAGACCTCAGGATACGAAGTCTTACCTGGTACCCAACCATTAGCCTTAGTCTACAGAATTTACTACAGAGTCACAAGAACCAATATGAATTTCCAAGCCCTTAATAAAAGTCCAAAAGATCAAACTCTATTAATTCAAAGTAATAATACCGATTCCCTAATAAGAGTCCCTCAAATAGTAAAATGGTCAGAAGTCACCCTTCCCTTAGATTGGACCTTAACAAATGAAAGTCCACCAGTCCCAATTCAACATAGTCTAAACAATTTAGATTATATCCAACAATATCTAGATGGCACAGTCAAAATTAATTTCGGAAACCAACCACAACGAAAGTCCTCAGTCCAGTTACAACAACTTCCCACACCTGGTCAATCCCAGAGACACGTCCCTGCTAGACACTCCTTTGCAGCCTCCTCCTCTACTCAAGAACGAGACCTCGAGTTAGAGAAAGCTTTAATTGATTTAAAGTTAGAATAGTTGAGGAAATCATCCCAAGTTAGTCAACCCTGTTATGGTAAAACAACAGTCAAAGAAAATACTAAATCTGAGTCCCCTGAGTCACCCACACAAACAGACTTTGAAGCCGGTTTTCAAATTGATAACCAATTAAGAAACCTTAATAGAAAATTTAAGATTAATTGAAAAAGATTAGATAGTCATCTACGTGCCCCAGAAAACCAGTCCAGAAAAGAAAAATACCATACAGCCTATCCTGACAAAATCAAAAGACAACAAATTTTTAATGAATGGAAACAATATATGAGAACAGCCAAAGTTGAAATTTATCATCTTGATTTTGTAGAAAGCCGTTACATGAAAAAAGAGTTAAAAACTTTTACCCAAGAAAAATGGGAAAAAGAAGACAAAACAGAAGTCTTAGCCAGTCATCCCCCAGTTGAGACAATAGTTATTCACCATAAAAAGTCAAAAATAGTGGCTAGCCCTTACAAAATCCCTGACGAAGACAATAAAATGATTGTAGAACAAAACAATTACACTAACCAAAGTCTAGTTGTCATAGGAAAACAGTTATACAAAATAGAAACAAAAGTCGACAAATTACTACCTAATAAAGTCGAACCCAAATTACCAAAAAAAAAAAAAAAAACTTTTAGTTAAATTCCAAGACTTAAAGTCAAGCCCAACCTTTAAGACAAAACCTACAATGAGAAAAATAGAAGAAATGCTTGAAAAATTAACCCCCTGAGAAAGCCAAGAAATCCGGTGTTAAAGTCTTAGGATCCACTGAGCTACCTTTTGCTGTAGTTAACTCCTCTGATTCTAAGTCAGTCATTAGTATGGAAACAGAAACTAGTAACATTTCAAAAATTGAAAACGCATTTAAAAATTTGGAATTAGAAAATGATTTAAAATTTAAAATTTAGAAATCCTTAATAAACATAAACATATGTCTATGGTCGCCGATAGTTACAATACCAATCACAGTTTTAGATAGTTAGAAATTGTGCCTTTGTTAGAAACTAGTTTCACTGGAACCTTACGTTCTTGGTGGGATAAACATTTAACTGATGAGTCTAAGCAACAAATAATCCACGCAGTCAAACTTAATGAAGAAGGTCTTCCTATTTTCGACGAACAAGTAGGTCGAGGTATAGAAGATGGAGTCAATACCTTATTATACACAATAATTGAGCATTTCATTGGAACACCTAGTAACACCACTACTAGAATTCATGATCAGCTTCATAACCTTACATGCCCTAAGTTATCTGATTTCCGTTGGTATAAAGATGTCTTCATCTCCAGAGTCATGATTAGAGATGATAGTAGTCAACCATTTTGGAAAGAAAAATTTATTAATGGTCTCCCTAATTTGTTTGCACAAAAAATACGCACAATCCTTAGTAATGATCAAGGTTATATAGATTGGGATAACTTAACCTATGGTAATATAATTAGCACAATTAATCAAGTCGGTATGAAAATGTGTGTAGATTTGAAAATTGGAAAACAAATTCAGTCAGAAAAGAATTCAGCTAAGTATGAGTTAGGTCATTTCTGCGAACAGTATGGTCTAATGTCCGTTCCCCCATCTAGAAAAGCCAAGTCTAGTCACCGTGAACGACAGTTTAGTAAGCGTCGTCATTATTCCCAAGAAATCAATCTTTCAAACAGAATAATGAGAATAATGAGTTTTACAGTAAAAAGAGATTTTACCCGCGTAAAAATTGGAAAAAGAGTCACGGAAAAGATATGAAAAGTCACTTTAAGAAAACTACCGACAAAAGAAAAGTTAAATGTTATAAATGTCAAAAGTTTGGTCACTATGCTAATGAGTGTAAAGTAAAAGACACAATCAAACAATTGAAAATCACGGATGAAGATAAAGAAAAGTTAGTCAAAATCTTAGAGTTAAGAAATTCAAAGTCTAGTGAAAACGAGACCATGGTGAGTAACACTGAGTCAAAAGAGTTTAATTACTCAGATTCCCAGATAAGTTCACGTAATTCAATTTGGTTGTCAAGATAATTGTTGTAAGTCTAAGTCAATTAATGTCCTTACTAAACAAGAAGAACAAGAAGAATTATTAATTGATTTAATAAGTAAAGTTGAAAACCCAGAGTTGAAATCTAAGTACTTAAAGAAATTAAGGAAAGTCATCAGTCAGGAAGAACCAAGTCCGTCTACCCCTCAAAAGAAAAGTCTGAACACTACTTTAGAAAGATTCAACAAAAGAAAAGAAGTTACTTTACAAGATTTACACCCAGAAGTAAAATTAGTCAAAAAAGAAATAGTGGAACTAAAACAGATAAGTCAAAAGTTACAGGTAGAAAACTATGAGATTAAATAAGATTTAATTAATCTAATCGGAAAATCTGAGTCTACGCTAGTAAGCCCTACAAATTCAGATGGTAAACCCTCCAATCAGGATCAAGTCGAATTATGAGATTCCTAAAGCCCATATCTGTCAAGATAAAATTTGCTTTAAAACCTCATTCGTCTTAGTCAAAAATATTATTGATGAAGTCATCTTAGGATTACCCTTTATTGCCCTACTGTATCTTTTTCAGGTAGAATACGATGGAGTCATTTCTACCCATTTAGGAGAAAATGTTAAGTTTGAATTCCTGAGTAAACCAGAGTTACATAATTTAAAAGCCTTGCAAAAGAACACAGTCACCAAAACAGTTAAAGTAATTGAAAATAAGGTAAGCAATTAAGATTCCTCCAGGAAGAAGTCAAATTCAAAAGAATTGAGCAACAACTTAGTCTTGAGTCTTTGCAGACACAAATTCGCCAATTCGGAGAAAAATTTAAACAAGAAGTTTGTTCTGAGATATCCAATGCTTTCTGGCATAGGAAACAACACGTTGTTAGTCTTCCTTATGTCAAATCCTTTAGTGAAAAGAATATCCCCACTAAAGCCAGACCAATTCAAATGAGTCAAGAATTAATAGAATTTTGTAAAATTGAAATTTCAGAATTACTTGAGAAAGGAATAATTCGTAAGAGTAAGTCACCCTAGTTCTGCCCTGCTTTCTATGTCCAGAAAAATGTTGAGTTAGAACGCGATGCCCCAAGATTAGTTATTAATTATAAGCCTCTTAATACGGTATTAGAATGGATCAGGTACCCAATACCCAATAAGAGAGATCTAATTAACAGGTCAGGAAAATCAGTCATCTTTTCTAAACTTGATATGAAGAGTGGTTTTTGGCAAATCCAAATTCATGAGTCTGATAGATATAAAATTGCTTTTGTCACCCCATTTGGTCATTATGAGTGGAATCTCCTGCCTTTCGGTCTTAAAAATGCGCCCAGTGAGTTTCAAAATATAATGAATGAGATATTTAATCCCTTAAGTCATTTCTCTATAGTTTATATTGATGACGTTCTTATCTTTTCTCAGTCGGTAGAACAACACTGGAAACATTTGCATAAGTTTATGCAGATAGTCAAACAAAATGGTCTAGTTCTTTCTGCTAAGAAAATTAAGTTGTTTCAAACTAATATCCAATTCCTTGGTTTTAATATCTACCAATCACAAATTAGTCTAATTGATCGAGTTATCCAGTTTGCTAATAAATTCCCTGATCAAATCCTAGACAAAAGTAAACTCTAGAGATTTCTAGGATATCTAAATTATGTTTATGATTTTTACAAAAATTTGAGAAAACAATGTAAGCCTTTATTTGATCGCCTCCAGAGTAATCCTCCTCCTTTATCACCCATTCATACAGAAATAGTCAAACAAATCAAGGTCCATGTCAAAACACTCCATTGTCTTGACATTCCTTCAGTTGATTCCTTCAAAATAGTTGAAACTGATGCCTCTAATATTGGTTATGGAGGTATTCTCAAGCAAAGAGTTGATTTTAGTCAAATTGAGCAAATCATCTTATTCCGTTCCGGTATTTGGACACAGTCACAAAGTAATTATAGTACTATTAAGAAAGAGATATTATCTATAGTATTATGTATTACTAAATTTCAAGATGATTTATTAAATCAAAATTTTTTAGTCCGAGTTGATTGTAAGTCTGCTAAGCATGTATTAGAAAAAGATGTTCAAAATATTGCATTCAAACAAATATTTGCACGATGGCAAGTTATTTTCAGAATATTTGATTTTAATATTGAATATTTGAGAGGAAGTGAGAATTTTGTTCCTGATTTCCTTACTAGAGAATTTCTACAGGAAAAACAATGGCAGACAGAAGAAAAGATAAACAGAAAGAACAAACCAGTCAATCCAGATCCAGTCGATTCAGTCAACCCTAGTCACTCAGAGTACTCCCCCCATCCATGAATCCACCCAAAATAGAGTCACCATCCCAGATCATCCCTTATCCGGGATGTTCTCCAATCCAAATAAGCAACATATTCGCCACTTTAGGAGCCACAATAGGCCAAATCCGTCCCAGTTTCCAATCTGCCCTAGTCTCTAGTCATGATCCTTTCCAAGACACCACCCAGTTTACTCCTCCAATTGCCTCATACCAAAAGTCATCCCCTACATGCTCAAGAGTAATAGTCATCTCTTTATCATTGAGTCAAAATACAATGCTATTGCCAATCTAGTCACCATCGCCACGTCATACTTCCCTCCTAATAGCCATTTTATTCCCCAAGCGCCTTTTAAGAATTTGAAATTGTACAAAGACATCCTTCATGAGACCCAGTCCATCACAATCAAACCAATCAGAGACTGTGAGAATCCACACATAATCCTCTACCATTCCTTATACATCCACCAAATCCTCAGTGAAAATGAATGGAGCAGTCACCCTTATGATCTAAAAGTTCTTCAGTCAGAACTCCAATACAGTTACTATGATTACATTGAAGCTTGGTATTCCATCTTGCTTCATCAAACAGTCAATTTTGTCACTCCTGGTTCCTTAATTTTGACAGTAAATTCAAGAGTCCTTTTCCCTTTTGGTTTCTTCATTGGTGGGAAAAACATGGTTCAGTTATTGACCTCCTTCCTTCACAAATGCAAGATCTAGTCAATTATTTCACCAATAAACACAAGTTTAATGAGTCTGAGTTATTCTTCCCTAATCTACTCCATTTCATTGCTAAATATAAAGTCCCCTGGATCTTAAAATGGTCCTACCAAGTCAATTGGGAATCGAGAGTCCTGTCTCGCCAATTTTCAATTCAATGGTGGGATAAATTCAAAATTGAGGGAATTGCATATTATGTTTATTCACACTTTCCTCCAGTCAGGAATCCCCAGTCAGACAAAATGTCATCTCCTACTACTTCCCATTCTTCTCTCCCAATCGAGGGAAAATCTAAGTATGAATTGCAGGAAATTGCTCACCAATTAATGTTACAAGCCTCCCAAATGAATGAAGAAGATGATATTGATTCTTCCTCAAAATCCAAGTCATCCACTTGTCAACCAAGAATGCCATCCAGTCAGAAGACTCCAATCCCCAAAATGAGGTGGAGTGATTATCCCCCTGACAGTCAAGACCCTTATGACTTCAACCCTTTTGATATGGGCAAAGATTAAGTTGCCAAAGTCATCATGAGCCCCCAAAAGAGAAAGAAAAGTTAAAGCAAACCACCACTTTAGTAAAAGCATTTAGAATCTTGGACTTGTGCGTCAACAATCTGATAGCCCTTGCTCCTTTAGTCAGGATCCTCGACAAAGTAAAAGTTACAGCACTCAGTAAAAGCAAAAGCTTTCGCGTGCTTCTACAGTCATCCTCCATTTATTCTGAGGATAACTGAGGCCGAAGCCTTCTTAAATAGACAGATAAAGTAGACTATGGGCAACTTTGGATGCTCTGGATGATGACTGTAGAAGCACGCGAAAGCTTTTGCTTTTATTGAGTGTTGTAACTTTTACTTTGTCGGGGAACCTTATTAAAGGAGCACAGGCTATCAGACTGTTGAAGCACGGGTCTAAGATTCCAAATGCTTTTACTAAAGTGGTTGCTTGCTTTAACTTTTCTTTCTCTTTTGGGGGCTCATTATGACTTTGGCAACTTAATCTTTGCCCACATCAAAAAGGCTGAAGTCATAAGGGTCTTGACTGTCAGAGGGATAATCACTCCACCGCATTTTGGGGATTGGAGTCTTCTGATTGGATGGCATTCTTGGTTGACAAGTGGATGAATAGGATTTTGAGGAAGAATCATTATCATCTTCTTCATTCATTTGGGAGGCTTGTAACATTAATAGTAGAGGATTATGTGTGGATTCTCACGGTCTCTGATTGGTTTGATTGTGATGGACTGGGTCTCATGAAGGATGTCTTTGTAGAATTTCAAATTCTTAAAAGGCGCTTGGGGAATAAAATGGCTATTAGGAGGGAAGTATGACATGGCGATGGTGACTGGATTGGCAATAGCATTGTATTTTGACTCAATGATAAAGAGATGACTATTACTCTTGAGCACGTAGGGGGTGACTTTTGGTATGAGGCAACTAAAGGAGTAAACTGGGTGGTGTCTTAGAAAGAATCATGACTAGAGACTAGGGCAGACTGGAAACTAGGACGAATTTGGACTATTGTGGCTCCTAAAGTGGCGAATTTGTTGCTTATTTAGATTGGGGAACATCCCGTGTAAGGGACGATCTGGGATGGTGACTCTGTTTTGGGTGGATTCTTGGATGGGGGGAGTACTTTGAGTGACTGGGGTTGACTGGATTGACTGGCTTGTTCTTTCTATTTATCTTTTCTTCTGTCTGCCATTGTTTTTCCTGTAGAAATTCTCTAGTAAGGAAATCATGAACAAAATTCTCACTTCCTGTCAAATATTCAATATTAAAATTAAATATACTTATAATAGCTTGCCATCGTGCAAATATTTGTTGGGATGCAATATTTTGAACATCTTTTTCTAATACATGCTTAGCAGACTTACAATGGACTCGAACTAAAAAAATTTCATTTAATAAATCATCTTGAAATTTAGTAATGCATAATACTATAAATAATATCTCTTTCTTAATAGTACTATAATTACTTTGTGACTGTGTCCAAATACCGGAATAGAATCGGATGATTTGCTCAATTTGACTAGAATCAACTCTTTGCTTGAGAATACCTCCATAACCAATATTAGAGGCATCAGTTTCTACTATTTTGAAGGAATCAACTGAAGGAATGCCAAGACAAGGGAGTGTTTTGATATGGACCTTGATTTGTTTGACTATTTCTGTATGAATGGGTGACCAAGGAGGAGGATTACTCTGGAGGCGATCAAATAAAGGCTTACATTGTTTTCTCAAATTTTTGTAAAAATCATAAATGTAATTTAGATATCCTAGGAATCTCTGGAGTTTACTTTTGTCTAGGATTTAATCTGGGAATTTATCAGCAAACTGGATAACTCGATCAATTAGACTAATCTGTGACTAGCAGATATTAAAACCAAGGAATCAGATATTAGTTTGAAACAACTTAATTTTCTTAGCAGAAAGAAGTAGACCATTTTGTTTGACTATCTGCATAAAATTATGCAAATGTTTCCAATGTTGTTCTATCGACTGGGAAAAGATAAGAACATCATCAATATAAACTATAGAGAAATGACTGAAGGGATTAAATATCTCATTCATTATATTTTGAAACTCACTGGGGGCATTCTTAAGACCGAAAGACATGACATTCCACTCATAATGACCAAATGGGGTGACAAAAGCAGTTTTATATCTATCAGACTCATGAATTTGGATTTGCCAAAAACCACTCTTCATATCAAATTTAGAAAAGATGACTGATTTTTCTAACCTGTTAATTTGATCTCTCTTATTGGGTATTGGGTATCTGATCCATTCTAATACCGTATTAAGAGGCTTATAATTAATAACTAATCTTGGGGCTCCGCGTTCTAACTCAGCATTTTTCTAGACATAGAAAGCAGGGCAGGACTAGGGTGACTTACTCTTACGAATTATTCCTTTCTCAAGTAATTCTAATATTTTAATTTTACAAAATTCCATTAATTCTTGACTTATTTGAATGGTCTGGCTTTAGTGAGGATATTCTTTTCACTAAAGGATTTGATATAAGGAAGACTAACAACATGTTGTTTCCTATGCCAGAAAGCATTGGGTATCTCAGAACAAACTTCTTGTTTTAATTTTTCTTTGAATTGGCGAATTTGTGTCTGCAAAGACTCAAGACTAAGTTGTTGGTCAATTCTTTTGAATTTGACTTCTTCTTGGAGGAATCTTAATTGCTTATCTTTATTTTCAATCACTTTAACTGTTTTGGTGACTGCGTTCTTTTGCAAGGCTTTTAAATTATGTAACTCTGGTTTACTTAGGAATTCAAACTTAACCTTTTCTCCTAAATGGGTAGAAATGACTCCATTGTATTCTACCTGGAAAGGATACAGTAGGGCAATAAAGGGTAATCCTAAGATGGCTTCATCAGTAATATTTTTGACTAAGACGAATGAGGTTTTAAAGCAAATTTTATCTTGACATATATGGGCTTTAAGAATCTCATAATTCAATTGGAGTGACTTTCTTGAGGCTGTGCTTAATGACTCTTTTAATATTTTGTAATACTTAGTAGGAATTAGACTTTCTTGGATACAATTGAGGTCGACTCCTGAATCAAAAAGGACAACTGCGTTTAACTCAAAAATTTGGATAAATATGTTGACTTTAGAATACCATTTTCGAAAATTTACTTGTTTAATTAAATTGACGGCTTGATCCTGATTGGAGGGTTCACCATCTGAATTTGTAGGGCTAACTGGCGTAGACACAAATTTTTCCATTAGATTAATTAAATCTTGTTTAATCTCATAGTTTTCGACCTGTAACTTTTGACTTCTCTGTTTTAGTTCCACTATTTCTTTTTTGAGTAATTTTACTTCTAGGTGTAAATCTTGTCAAGTAACTTCTTTTCTTTTGTTGAATCTTTCTAAACTAGTGTTCAGACTTATCTTTTGAGGGGTAGACGGACTCGGTTCTTCCTGACTGATGACTTTCCTTAATTTGTTTAAGTACTCAGATTTCAACTCTGGGTTTTCAACTTTGCTTATTAAATCAATTAATAATTCTTCTTGTTCTTCTTGTTTAGTAAGGACATTAATTGACTTAGACTTACAACAATTATCTTGACAACCAAATTGAATTCTAGGTGAACTTATCTGGGAAACTGAGGAATTAAACTCGGTGACTCAGTGTTCTAACCATGGTCTCGTTTTCACTAGACTATGAGTTTCTTAACTCAAAGACTTTGATTAACTTTTCTTTATCTTCATCCGTGA
The DNA here is from genome assembly GCF_902201215.1 of Prunus dulcis. Lineage (NCBI taxonomy): Eukaryota > Viridiplantae > Streptophyta > Magnoliopsida > Rosales > Rosaceae > Prunus > Prunus dulcis. Next base: position 30,112 of record NW_023010113.1, read on the forward strand.
TTTTCAATTGTTTGATTGTGTTATTTGCTTTACACTCATTAGCATAGTGACCAAACTTTTGACATTCATAACATTTAACTTTTCTTTTGTCAGTAGTTTTCTTAAGGTGACTTTTCTTATATTTTCCGTGACTCTTTTTCCAATTTTTAAGGGGGTGAAATCTCTTTTTACTGTAAAACTCATTATTCTGTCAGAAAGATTGATTTCTTCGTGAATAATGACGACGCTTACTAAACTGCCGGTCATGGTGACTAGACTTGGCTTTTGTAGATGGGGGAATGGACATTAGACCATAATGTTCACAGAAATGACCTAACTCATACTTAGCTGAATTTTTTTCTAACTGAATTTGTTTTTCGATTTTCATATATACACATATTTTCATACTGACTTGATTAATTGTGCTAATTATATTACCATAGGTTAAATTATCCCAATCTATATGACCTTGACCATTACTAAGGACTGTGCGTATTTTGTGTGCAAACAAATTAGGGAGACCATTAATGAATTATCTTTCCAAAATGGTTGATTACTATCATCTCTAATCATGACTCTGGAGATGAAGACATCTTTATACCAACGGAAATCAGATAACTTAGGGCATCTAAGGTTACTAAGCTGATCATGAATTCTAGCAGTGGTGTTACTAGGTTTTCCAATGAAATGCTCAATTATTGTGTACAGCAAAGTATTGACTCCATCTTCTATACTTCGACCTACTTGTTCGTTGAAAATAGGAAGACCTTCTTCATTAAGTTTGACTGCATGGATTATTTGTTGCTTAGACTCATCCGTTAAATGTTTATCCCACCAAGAACGTAAGGTTCAGATGAAACCAGTTTCTAACAAAGGCACAATTTCAGACTGTCTAAAACTGTAATTCGTATTGTAACTATTGGCAACCATAGACATATGTTGAAGTTCATTAAGAATTTCTTGCTCAGACAGACCATCTATATTCCACTCATATAACTTATTTGAAGAAACGGAAAACTGACTCTAGGAGTTTCGTTCTTCAAATTGGATATCTAGAGGGGTTGGTCTGGGATACCAATTTTTGGTTAAACTTGTTGGACTGATTCTATTAGTTAATCTTTTAACCTTTAAATCATTTTCTAATTCCAAATTCTTAAATGCATTTTCAATTTTTGAAATGTTACTAGTTTCTGTTTCCATACTAGTGACTGACTAAGAATCAGAGGAGTACTCAGAGGATCCTAAGACTTTAACACCGGATTTCTCGGCTTTCTCAGGGGTTAATTGTTCAAGCATTTCTTCTATTTTTCTCATTGTAAGTTTTGTCTTAAAGGTTGGGCTTCACTTTAAATCTTGGAATTTGACTAAAGGTTTTTGTTTTTGTAATTTGGGTTTGACTTCATTAGGGAGTAATTTGTCGACTTTTGTTTCTATTTTATCTCACTGTTTTCCTATGACAACTAGACTTTGGTTGGTGTAATTGTTTTGTTCTATAATCATCTTATTCTCTTCGTCAAGAATTTTGTAAGGACTGGCCACAATTTTTGACTTTTTATGGTGAAAAACTATTGTCTCAACTGGGGGATGATTGGCTAAGACTTCTGTTTTGTCTTCTTTTTCCCATTTTTCTTGAGTTAAAGTTTTTAACTCTTTTGTCATGTAACGGCTTCCTACAAAATCAAGATAATAAATTTCAACTTTGGCTGTCCTCATATATTGTTTCCATTCATTAAAAATTTGTTGTCTTTTGATTTTGTCAGGATAGGTTGTATGGTATTTTTCTTTTCAATTAATCTCAAATTTTCTATTAAAGGTTCTTAATTGTTTATCAATTTGAAAACCGCCTTCAAAGTCTGTTTGTGTGGGTGACTCAAGGGACTCCGATTTAGTATCTTCTTTGACTGGTGTTTTACCATAACAGGGTTGACTAACTTTGGATGATTTTCTCAACAATTCTAATTTTAAATTAATTAAAGCTTTCTCTAACTCAAGGTCTCGTTCTTGAGTAGAGGAGGAGGCTGCAAAGGGGTGTCTAGCAGGGACGTGTCTCTAGGATTGACCAGGTGTGGGAAGTTGTTATAACTGGACTGAGGACTTTTGTTGTGGTTGGTTTTCGAAATTAATTTTGACTGTGCCATCTAGATATTGTTGGATATAATCTAAATTGTTTAGACTATGTTGAATTGGGACCGGTGGACTTTCATTTGTTAAGGTCCAATCTAAGGGAAGGGTGACTTCTGACCATTTTACCATTTGAGGGATATTCCAATCTCTAAAATGTAACTCATTGCTAGTATTCTATTCTAATTGTTCTTCATTAACTGTCTCAGGGGGATGACTGATACTAGTTCTAGAGCTACTAGAGTTATAAAAGTTGGTTCTAAATAAGCGACCCATTTTTACTCAAGGTACTGGGTTCAGACTTCTAAAGAAAGAACATGAACAGAAACTTCTAATACTAACTCATAGCGTAACAGGAAACCTAGTGATTCTCTCTCTCTCTCTCTCCGTTCAGGTTGCAACCACTCGTGCCTCTACCTGGGACTTATCGTCTGGACTCTAGGACTTACTGTTTGGACCAAAGTGAAAAGGACAGGAAACCTGAAAAACAATGAATTAATAGAAAAAGAAACTGAGGACTTCAACTCAGAAATCTTAAACCAACCACTTGGGTTGGATGAATTGCATTCTTAGACTGACTCTTCAACAGTTACGGCTTAAGCATAGATAAGTATAAAGACTCAGATAATAAAACAGGTAGAGCTTATGGATGAATGAAATTAATGAATAAATGAAGATACTCAAAATCCTATATATATATATATTATAAGAAACATTGGTTGCTTTCCAGCTTTAATAGCACAACAAATGTCAAAACAGTTGAACAAGTTTATGCCTTGAGTAAAGAACATGAAACATGTCAGTTGCTTTGTCTGCATGATGCTAGGTTCACTGAATTTAGTGACAGCACCCTAGGAGTCATTGAGTCCAGTCTGTGTAATGGCCCAGTTCACTTCGATTGTTATCCTGATTTTACTGTAAGTCTAAGCGACCCCTATATCCTGCAAACTTTAACTCTGAATATTAAGACTTAAGGTTATAATGTCCTCCCAGGAACCCAACCTTTGGCCTCAGTCTACAGAATTTACTATAAAATTACAGGAACAAATATGAATTCCCAAGCCCTCAATAAAAGCCTAAAAGATCAAACTGTCCTCATCCAGAGTCACACTTAAGATGCTCATATACAGGTTCCCCACACCATTAAGTGGTCCAAAGTTGCTCTTCCAAAAGATTGGACTTTGGTCATCGAGAGCCAACCGGCTCCAATCCAATGCAGTCTAAACAATTTAGACTACATCTAGCAATATCTAGACGGCACAGTAAAAATTAAATTTGACAGCCACCCCTTACGAAAATCCAATGTCCAGTTACAACAATTGCCAACTCCTGATCAGTCCCAAAGGCATGTCCCTGCCAAACATTCCTTTGCTGCTTCGTCCTCCACTCTAGAACGAGACCTAGAGTTAGAAAAAGCCATGATAGATTTCAAACCTGAGTCCCTGAGAAAAACCTCTCAGGTCACCCAACCTTGCTACGGCCAGGTTCCAGAAGATAAATCAGACTCCCCCGAGTCTCCAACCCAATCTGATTTCTTAGTTGAAAACCTTGCTGCAGTAGATAATCAACTTAGACCTTTAAATAAGAAGTTTGAAATTGATAGGAAACGTCTCAATCGTCATTTAAAAGCCCCGAAAAACCAATCCAGAAGAGATAATTACCACCAAGCCTATCCTGATAGTAAACACCGCGAACAAATCTTTAGTGAATGGAAAGATTATATGCGATCTGTTGGGGCCTTTTGTTCCAGCAGCCTGACGAATGGGCTTGGGCTGCCGTAAGAAGAGAAGTGAGCAAAATTCCCCAAGTGCCTGGGTTCGATACCAAGCGCCTGGAAGAGTGTTTTTCGCAGAGCCTGATGAAACTATTACGAAAACACTCTCAGGCTTCCCTCACTAATAGCCCAAACAAACTTAACCAATTTTACAGAAGAGCTTGGCTTGAAGAGCATGTGGCATGGGAGCTAGGCTTTCACAGGTTTAGCAATTTTGAGAGAGAGAGATGAATTTTCCTATGGAGGATGGAGGTTTAGAGCAAGCAAAGGAAGATTTGGCTGGTTTCCTTCCTAATGGAGGAAGAAAACGAATGGAGGAGGAGATGGGGTGGCTTGAGTAGATTTTCCAGCTGCTTGACAATGCTTGGTCGAGCTCTGGAAGTGGGTTGGTTCTTCTGGGTAGCAGAAGTCCTCCCTTTATAGCCACTCAGGGTTCTAATTTCGTCATAGTTCCCTCCCTCTTTCCATTGTTTTTCCCCACTTCGTCTTCTTTGATGAATCCTATCCGCCCAAGACATATGGGTAAGGAACCCATTTGCGGTTCCAAGGTCTTGGTTTTGCTGGCCCTTCTTCATAGAGGTGAAGAGCCGCTTGTTTTTCTCTCGACCTTTCCTATGCAAGCTGCCAGGACAATGGGAGGGAAAGGAGCTACGTTTTACTCAGCGGATAAACCTCTTGCTTGTGTGGATTTCCTCTGGTTTTTAAGATGTTTGCTGTTGACTCTCTCGGATAGGGACAAAACGTGCTTGGCCAGATATTTTACAGAGAGCTTGGGCTGGGCTTTTCTTTCCTAGGCTTTGAATTGGTGATATGTCATTCTGGTCAATCTACTGGGCTTTTCGTCAAGCTGCCGGAAGCAGCTTGCCTATTGCACTTTAACAGCACGTTTAGGCTTTCTAATTGTCTTAGCCTTTTCTAACAGGCTTTGCACTTTTTTTCTAAGGTATTGGGTCATGCTCTCTCTTCTCTCATGCTAACCCATGCATTTCGGGCCGAAGAAATAGGCTTGAGTTTGGGGCCCCCCAAGTGACCCGAAACTACCACTCCCTTGGCTCGTCAATGCGTTTTATGAAAGCCCGTTGCCATCCATACCACAACCCGTTCAAGCAAGCCCCGGGTAATTTTGGTGGCTTGGGCCCACCTAAGCTTGTAACATATCTTGGCGTTGGCATGGCGGTCCCGACACCTATGCCAAGACTTCTTATTACTGATGGACAATATCGAGAACTTCGTTTTTCGCCTTTACGGCACCTCAGCAGAGACCTTCACCTTCGTGCCCTTTTATGCTGATGTCAATGATGCCATTGAAGTTCCAGCAGCAGTATCGTATGGTGGCCAATTCAGAAAGTATGCCTTGTTGAACATTGCCCCCATCCCATTACCTACTCTTGGAGACAGCCGTTCAGAAATTTCGGTATCCTATTCGCCACATCGAGTTAGGCGACAGTTTGGACTCGATCAAGGAGTACCGGGTGATCCTAACTATGATGATCCCTTCGCGCTACACAGCACCTTCTGGAGCAATGACCACATACCGAACAGCTGCAGGCCTCTTGTTTTAGCCAGCAAGGGGAGAATTGGTGGCTTCTCACGAGGTTACCAATCCTACTGGAACCGCTGCCTTGCTTCTTTCCGCGAGTTCCAATCCTTTCCTTGGGATAGACTCCCCCCCACAACCGCGCGCCTCGCAGGCTTAATCACGAAGGAGAAGGCCATCCCTCTGAGCCAAAAACGCAACCTCCCTTTTATTTCTAAGAGTGGTGACATCGTTGGGGAATTCTCCAAAGTGAAGCCAAAATCGGGAAGACAGAGTCCTCACAGTTCTGGGAAAGTCGCAGCACCAACATCTAGCGAAGGGAAACAGGTGAAAAAACAAAGCGCAGGGAAGAAGCAAGCTGCTGGCAAGCCTAGAAAGTTTATCCCGAAAGTTGCACTGAGTGGTCCCCCCCGAACCAGAGAGGCTACTCCTCCAGAACACTCGCGCCCTGCGAGGCCTATTGCCTCTGAGAGCCGGAGTCGCACTGACAGGGTGCTGGAAACGCCCCCTCTTTGCAGTGAGTGCCACTTCCTTCCCTTGCTTGGTTTTATTTATTTATTATTTTTCTTCAACTACATATATTTACGTATACATATATACATATATATATATATATATATTTTAGGGAAAATGGGTACTACATCAAAGAGGAAGAGAAGTAGCACATCCTCCGTGTCTCCGCAAGCAGCTCCGAAACGTCGCAGCATGCGCGTTTTGCAGGCAAGATTTTCCGGAGCTTGTGTAAGCGGCAGTGAGGCTTCCGGGACCAGAACAGTGGTGACGATTGATGATGACAGCGATACTGCTGAGTCGGAGGCTAATACTCCAGAGCAAGAGAATATTGACGCCATGAGTGACATGCGCGAGGATTCTGACAGGGAAGGCAACAATGATCAGGACGAAGGTGGGTCCGTGCATTTTGACGACCGTCAAGAGGAACAAAGTGGCCTGGTTCCTTTCACCGGCCCTACTGGTGGCAGCATACACCCTGTCAGTGTTGAGCAAGTACTTGGTCTACCCTAGAACTGGTTCTCCTTTCTTTTGCCGCTGCGTATAATTTGTCAATCATCTCGTGTTGATTCTGACGCATGCATACATTCTTTTTCCTTCTTTTTTATTATTATTATTTTTTTTAATTTTTTTTTCGCAGGCTAGGGACGTTATTCAGGAGATGGCTATTGTGCCTGTGGTGCCTTCTTCCTCCGATACATTTGACACACTGATTGAGGTAGCCCTTGCTGAGTCGTCTTTGCCGACAAGTCCACGAGACGGGACTCCCGCATTTCGGATCACCAGCCCCTTGCCTCCTATCCTCCAACACTTCCTTCGAAGAGACCTTGAGCCTACAATTCCTCCAGCCTTTCCAGCAGCTCTCCGGAGCAACACTTTTGCCTTCCACGGGGCGTTGCCTACTTCATCCCACATTCAGCCAATCCTTCGAGTACCAGAGCCTGGCCCCTTAGTGCTCCTTCCAGCACCTTCACCTAATGACACAGGTGTTACCGAGGGTGCCCAGGCCAGCATCACTGTCGCTGAGCATGCTTCTTTTAGCGCGTCTTGGTCGAAATGGGAGGACTCCTTCACGACATTCATGGCCTTTTTCGATGGGGGTGCTCAGATTCTTCGTTCTGCAGATGAGCTCCTGCCACTTTGCCATCAATTTAACGGCTATGCACCCTTTCGGGGGGCTTTTGTTTATCCTGAAACAGTGGCGGTTTTAGGAAGGTTCATGGACAAGTACGGAGATCTTATGGACATCACAAGCATCACATCCTCTTTTTCACGGAGTGCCGCCTTCCGGACCCTTGGTTTAGTGCTCCATGGCATGGACACTATGCAGCTGCTAGACATTACAGACCATCGGCTTCTTTGCTGGCGGGACGCAATCTGCGAAGCCCTGACCCTCGGCTTCCGGATAGAATTTCTTCTGAATCTGGTAAAGGACCTAGCACGTGCCGTGTTCGGGGAAAGAGCTATCCATAGCATGGGGTCATTTTCTGGTTCTGAAGACATAAGGGCAGCGATAGAGGCCTCGATTCTTAAGCAGCGTGAACTGGAAAACCAACACAGGGAGTTGCGTGCCCTTCTTCTTGCTCAAGATGTTTCTTCTGACAGTGCTGGTTGCATAATAGAAGCAGTGACAAGGTCTTCTCAGAAGGCCTCCTCCATTCCTTTCTAGCCACCCTTGACATCTTTTGAGGTTTGTGACCTTACGTCCTTCTTTACTTCACCCCACCTTTAATATCAACTTACTCTCTTTCGGCATTCTTCTTGGTTTTGCAGGTTACATCTTGTTCTGGTTAGCGCGACACATTTCGAGTTCTCCCTCAAGATTGAACAACACATTACCTCTTAGCTTGTATAACTTGCTCGAATTTAGGCTTGTAAAATTTGCATTGTGACAGCTTGACACTGCGGTGTTGTTACGTGCTGACTGCTGGAAATTATGTCATCCCCCTTTTTTTTTATCACACACCTTGTAACTTTTCTATTTGGTATCATATGCAGTGCTTGGTTGAAACTTTTCGCTTGAGATTTCCCGCATGTTGGGTCTTAATATAAGGTAGATACCGCCATAATTTTGGCAGGATCCATGCTTGAAGCTTCAATGCTTATTTATGCTAGTTAGCTTGGCGTATGTTTTTTGGTGATGAAGCATGAGGTCTGCTAGTGACTTAGGATCCCATACAAATGGCTTTGGCTTGGCATGTGCTCTGCTAAATAATATTTATATATGTATATATATATATATTTTAAAAAAACTACCATGAATATATAAAGGCAATTTTCTTTTTTTCAAAATACTCCTTCATTTTTCATTTCAGATTTCATGTCACCACAATGGTACATGTTACAAAAACTTCCCAAGCGAGAGTTAGGGATATAGAAGGAGGGCATGAGGGGATAAATACGATGATATAATGATAAAAATACTATTCCTTCTTAGCAATAGTAGGGCTTGAGCCATTTTCCATTGATGGGATCCGTTAGCGTGCCTTCCTTGACAGAGATCAAGTGATAATAGCCACTGCTGTGTACTTCTTTGACTGCGAATGGACCCTCCCATTGCGGGGCAAACTTGGAAGGTCCCGATATCTGTCTTTTCACATGCTCGACAACTTTTAGCACGAGATCTCCTTGCTTGAAAGCTTGAGGCTTAACGGTCCTGTTGTATGCTTGGGCAGTAGTCCTGTGATAAAGCGCCATTTTTCTTTCAGCTTCCATCCTCCTTTCATCCACTGCTTCGAGGTCTAACACACGCCAATCCGAGCATGATTTTGCATCCCATTCAAGATCATTGACAGCCGACACTCTAGCCGTGGGGATGGTGATTTCCACAGGTGAGATGGCATCAGACCCATATACGAGTGAGTAAGGCGAAAAACCAGTAGCACCCCTTGGTGAGGTGCGGTAAGCCCACAAAGCGTCCGGCAGGTGGATGCTCCAATTCCCCTTATACTCATATACCATCTTGCTCAGAATTCTTAGTATTGTCTTGTTGGTGGCCTCTGCTTGACCATTTCCTTGTGGGTAGTAAGGTGTGGAGCGACGATGCTTGATACCGTAACCATTGAGTGTTGAGCTTACCTGTTTGTTGACAAAAGGCGTGCCATTATCGGTAACCATTTTGTATGGAATTCCAAATCTGCACACAATGTATTCTCGAATGAAATTCGAGACAGCAGCCCCTGTGGCTTTTCGAAGAGGAATTGCCTCAACCCACTTCGTGAAATATTCTGTAGCTGTAAGAATCCATATGTAACCGTCGGAAGGAGGATGGATTGTCCCAATCAAATCAAGCCCCCATGTATGGAAAGGCCAAGGGGTGCGCATATCCTGTAACAGTGTTGGAGGTTTATGGCTTAAATTAGCATGGATCTGGCATGTGTGGCATTTCTTAACAAAGTCATGTGCATCTTTCTTCATAGTAGGCCAATAGTATCCGAAACTCAGCAGCTGCCGATAAAGCCTCTTCATCCCTTGATGTTCTCCACATTCTCCAGCATGTATCTCCTGCATGACTTGATGAGCCTCCGACCTTTCCAAGCATCGTAGTGGTTCACCATTAAATCCCTTCCTGTAAAGAGTCGCTCCATCCATGAAATATCTTTTTACCGTCTTCTTGAGCTTATAAGCGAGCTTGGAATCGGTTGGGAGAGCTCCTTCAACGAAAAATGCTAGATATGGGGCCCTCCAATCCTCCGCCAGTGACACAGTAAAAGCCTCCTCGGTAGTGGGTACCGTAGAACATTTAGGACAATTAGCCTGAACATCGGCTGCTTGTTTCCTCATTTCTGACCAATAATAACCCTTACGCTGCAAGCGCCGATACAAACTGGTCACTGGTTCCAAACTGCAGGTGGCATCGTGTACCTCTTGCAACCTTCTTCTTGCTTCTACCATTCCCACGCATCTAGTCAAAACACCGCCTGGAAGGCGTCTATAGAGTTCCCCAAAGATGAGCACATAGTCTTTCAAGTCCTTAATGCTGCTTTCTCCACTGAAATTCTTTTCTTAACGGCTTTCTCCAGTCATCTTCTTCCAGCAGCTCCTCCTGGACCATTGCCTCTACTACTGGCGTCTCTCTCCTTACCACAGTAATATTAGGTTGCTCCTGCACATATGAGAGTTTTGATCCCAGTGTAGCCAAAGCATCTGCATACCTATTAGTGACTCCCGGAATGTGTTCCATCACCACCTGCTTAAAGGAATTAATGAGCCTTTCAGCAGCTGTACGATAGAGTGCCAAAGTTGCTTCTTTCACAGCAAAGCTCCCTTGCAATTGGCTCAATACCAGATTTGAATCTCCAATGACCTTCACTCTTTCTGCACCCATTTCCCTTGCCGTAGACAATCCCATGATAAAAGCTTCATATTCCGCGACATTATTTGTGCATGGGAAATCTAGTTTGAATGAGAGAGCTGTGGCCTGCCTTTCAGGATTGATAATCACTACACCTGCTCCTCCACCGTTGGTTGTAGAGGATCCATCAAAGTAGAGGGTCCATGACGCTTCTTCTACAACAGTGGCAACTACTTCCGGCAGTTCTCCTAATATTTCTTTGGACAGAGTAGACTCCTCTACTTCGGGGAATAGGGCTAACATATCAATTACAGCCTGTCCCCTAATAGCCTTCGGGGACGTACACACAATATCGAACTCAGATAATTGCAGCAACCAGCGTGCAAGGCGTCCTGATAGCACTGGTCTTGTGAGCAAGTATCTCACAGGGGCGGATTTTACTACAAGCTGCAGCTTGTGAGCAAGAAAGTAATGTCGCAATCGCTGCGCAGCATAAACAAGAGCAAGGCATAATAGTTCTGTCTTCGGGTACCTTGTCTCAACTCCCTTCAATTGTCTGCTTACATAGTAAATGGGGCTTTCTTCCCCCTCATGACTATCCTGGGCAAGCAAAGCTCCAACCGCGGTATTTGCCGCGGCTAAGTAAAGCTTGAGTGGAAGTCCCGGGATAGGTGCCCTCATTGTGGGTAGCCTGGCTATCAGTTGCTGCACTTGCTGGTAAGTCTCCTGGCATTCCTTGCTCCATATGTACGATTGGCCTTTTTTGAGCAAAGGGGTGAAGATGCTCATCATAGCAGCAAGCCCTGGAATAAAGCGTCGAATGTACGACAGCCTCCCCATGAAACTTTTCAATTCCTTCGGGTTCTTTGGTGGCGACAAGGATTTTAGGGCCCTAGTCTTTTCGGGATCCACGTCTATGCCGCGTTGGTGCACCTGAAACCCCAAGAATTTACCGGATGATACTCCGAACGCACACTTCTTCGGATTCATTTTCAGCCCGTATAGCCGGCACCTTTCCAGCCCCTTCCTTAAAACCTCCTGATGTCCCAGTCTGGTTTTAGATTTCACCACAAGGTCATCCACGTAGTCTTCCACCTCTTTTCCCATCATATCATGAAACACTGCCGTCATGGCTCTTTGGTAGGTGGCACCCGCATTTTTGAGACCAAATGGCATGACCGTGTAATAGAAATTCCCATACGGCGTTCGAAAGGCCGTCTTTTCAGCATCCTTGGGCGACATTTTGATCTGATTGTATCCACTGAATCCATCCATAAAGGACAGCATGCCTTGACCCGAGGTTGAATCGATCAATATATCCATGTTGGGCAGCGGAAACTCATCTTTTGGGCAAGCTCGATTGAGGTCTCGGTAGTCTGTACATACTCTAATGACCCCGGTCTTCTTTTTCACGGGAATGATATTTGCGAGCCACGTGGGGTGCTTGATGGGCTTGATGAATCCAGCAGCTAACAGTTTTTCGATTTCCACCTTGATTTGCTTTTCAACCTCAGGATGAAAATTCCTTCTGGGCTGTACGACGGGTCTGGTACCCAGCTCAATATTCAACGTGTGACTCACCAAATTTGGATCAAGGCCGGGCATTTCTTCGTAGCTCCAAGCGAACACATCTCGAAATTCCTTTAACAAAGGCACCAAAACTTCCTTCTCCTCCTTTGTTAAATGGATGCTGATGGAAATGGGTCTTTGGACGACAGGATCATCACTTAAGTCAATTGTCTCCAATTGCTCAGTTACTGCCACTGAGCCATCTTGCATGTGCTTGGGAGCAACCATTGGCTCCTGGAAGGCACAAGGTGAAAGTGCCTTGTCATCTGAATCTTTGCAGTCGTTGGTTTGCATCGCTTCTCCTCCATACTCGGGGCTTTCCCGTAAGACACGGTTAAGCCCCCAATCCCATCATAAGCGGTACACGGTGCGCCCATCGGGGAGCGTTACTTTTGAGCACCGGGGATGATCATAGGCATGATTGTTAGCTTCCGAGTGTCTCTTTCTTCCTCGGTTGATGATGGTGATGAGTTCTTCATTACTTAAATCACGAATTTCTGTCCAAGAAGGGAGACAGGTTCCAAAATCTTTGGATGGGTTGCTTCCAGCATCTGTTCATTCGGTGTAGAATTCAGCTTCCAAATAATGGGCTTCGTTTTTGTTGAATGGTGTCTGATTTCCTGGTATGCGGAGCGGTCTCAGCCCAATTCTTCCTTTCACACATTGATGGTAAGTAGAGACCACAAGCTTATGTTTATTGAGCCATGGCCTTCCAAGCAGCGCATGATAAGCCACATCCACATCCACGACATAGAATTTTGTAAGTGACCGAATTGGCCCCACCTTTAAATTTACTTGCATATGCCCCACCGTTACTTCACTTTTGTTTCCAAAGCCGCTGATGCTTGTTTGTGATTGGACAATTTTGGATAATGGGATGCCAGCTGCCGTAAGCACAGACAGAGGTAATATATTAACGGAAGAACCTGTGTCTACCAAGGCCCGCCTTATAAACACATCGTTGATCTGTCCTTCCAAGTAAAGTGGCCTTCTGTGATCCGGATACGGAACCTCCATGTCTTCATCCGTGAAAACGATAGCGTTGTCGTTTTCCAAAAATGACCTCTGTGGTTGTGCGGTAAAACAATGAGAATTGGACTCAAAGATGCTCATGAGAGCTGCCGTAGCTGCTTCCCTCGCTTGAGGCCCGAAGTCAAGTTGATCAAAGAGTGATTTGAATTTTGGGTTCCTTTGAAGGACTTGTGAGGCCGTGGGTCCTTGCCTTTTACCTAAATAGCGCTCCATTACAGTTGCTTCAGCTTCGGTAAGAGCATGAAACGTGACGGCCGCTGTTTCCTGTTGTCCTGCGAAGGCTCCCAGGCATTGTTCTTCCAGCGTAAACGCCTTATCGGCTGTGCAATGATCCCATCCTTGAGCGAGTGGCCATGGCGCATCATAACTCGGGGGTTTTGAGTATTTCCGCTAGAAAGCTTTCTCCATATTTCCGCAAGGCTCCCAGATGGCCTCCGGCGGTTTGGGGTCGTCCTTCCATGGATGACAAGGCTCATCGTCATCGAGTAAATCATCAGAGCATGTTATGACAGCAACTATTTCCTTCCCCCTCCGTTTTGGCAAAGGGTCCTCATCAATAATCTGCTTTTTAGAGGGAAGCTCAAGGACTCCTTCGTGTATCTTGCCATGCAAGATTCTCCTCAGAGTTTGACAAGCGGTGGTTGGATGTCCCACGAATTGATGGTAGCGACAGTACCTAGGATCATTCTTTTCTTCTCGGGTGGGGACTTTGTAGGGCCTGAGAGGTTTGATTGCGCCATCAGCGATCATCGTGTCCAGGATGGCATGAAACTCCTCATCTTTGCATGGTAGTGGCGGGTACGTCTCTCGGTCCTTTCCTTTGCGTGCGCTGTAGTCGTTGGATGGCTTGTCATTTACAGCTAGCGTTTGGTGCGCCTCCTTCTTCTCATTCCTCCAAGTCCTTTGTCCCGTCGGTTTGACAGACATGCTTGTTTTTCTTACTGCTTCCAACAACCTAGAAAATTGACTGATGCCAATGTTTTCTAGGTACACTCTATAATCTGCTACAATGTTGCTGATGCAGATTTCGACAAGTGCCTCTTCATCTTTTTCATCATAGCAATCTAGGGCCAGATCTAGAAACCTTCGTACAAAGTCCACAGGATCTTCACCATGCTTCTGGCGGGTATTGTTGAGCTGGGTGGCGGTGACTCTTTCCTCGTGCTGAAAGTACTTTTTACAGAACCTACCTGCCAGATCGTCCCAAGAACGAATAGAGCCTGGTGCCAACGTCGTATACCAGGTATAGGCCCGATCAGTAAGACTTTTTGAAAATTCTCGCAGTCGGAGATTATAATCACCAGCATGTGGTCCTAAGGCATCGATGAAACGACTAACATGCTCCTTTGGGCTCCCCTTCCTTCCATCGAAAAGGACGAAGTTTGGTGTTTCGTAGCCTTTGGGGTAAGGCTGCTGAAGTAAGCTTGATGGGTAAGGTGGCTGAGGAATGTATTTCCAGTCTTCTTGGCTTCGACTGAGTTCCCTTTCCAGCATGGCAACGACATCCTCCTGGGTAACAAAAGATGGTCCCTTTTGTTCAGACTCTTTTCCAGCAGCAGCAGATTCCTCCTGTGGATGTCGGGTATTTTCTTCGTTTGGCTTAGGAACAGCATTCCTTAGCTCTTTGATGGTGTCCATCATCTCTCTTTGGGTTTCCCCCATAGCCTGCATAGCCGTAATAAGGTCTGTAAGGGTAAAAGCTCCCTCACTTGCACGTTCTTGCTGCCTAGAGGAGGCATTTTGTCGTGATTCGGAATCACCGTGGTCAGATCCGCCTTGAGAGGCCATGGTATTGCTCCTAGTCTTCTTTCTTGGAGGCATTAGCGAAAAAATGGCAGCTTGGTCCCCAGTGAAGTCGCCAATTTATGTTGGGGCCTTTTGTTCCAGCAGCCTGACGAATGGGCTTGGGCTGCCGTAAGAAGAGAAGTGAGCAAAATTCCCCAAGTGCCTGGGTTCGATACCAAGCGCCTGGAAGAGTGTTTTTCACAGAATCTGATGAAACTGTTACGCAAACACTCTCAGGCTTCCTTCACTAATAGCCCAAACAAACTTAACCAATTTTACAGAAGAGCTTGGCTTGGAGAGCATGTGGCATGGGAGCTAGGCTTTCACAGGTTTAGCAATTTTGAGAGAGAGAGATGAATTTTCCTATGGAGGATGGAGGTTTAGAGCAAGCAAAGGAAGATTTGGCTGGTTTCCTTCCTAATGGAGGAAGAAAACGAATGGAGGAGGAGATGGGGTGGCTTGAGTAGATTTTCCAGCTGCTTGACAATGCTTGGTCGAGCTCTGGTTGGTTCTTCTGGGTAGCAGAAGTCCTCCTTTTATAGCCACTCAGGGTTCTAATTTCGTCATAGTTCCCTCCCTCTTTCCATTGTTTTTCCCCACTTCGTCTTCTTTGATGAATCCTATCCGCCCAAGACATATGGGTAAGGAACCCATTTGCGGTTCCAAGGGCTTGGTTTTGCTGGCCCTTCTTCATAGAGGTGAAGAGCCGCTTGTTTTTCTCTCGACCTTTCCTATGCAAGCTGCCAGGACAATGGGAGGGAAAGGAGCTACGTTTTACTCAGCGGATAAACCTCTTGCTTGTGTGGATTTCCTCTGGTTTTTAAGATGTTTGCTGTTGACTCTCTCGGATAGGGACAAAACGTGCTTGGCCAGATATTTTACAGAGAGCTTGGGCTGGGCTTTTCTTTCCTAGGCTTTGAATTGGTGATATGTCATTCTGGTCAATCTACTGGGCTTTTCGTCAAGCTGCCGGAAGCAGCTTGCCTATTGCACTTTAACAGCACGTTTAGGCTTTCTAATTGTCTTAGCCTTTTCTAACAGGCTTTGCACTTTTTTTCTAAGGTATTGGGTCATGCTCTCTCTTCTCTCATGCTAACCCATGCATTTCGGGCCGAAGAAATAGGCTTGAGTTTTGGGCCCCCCAAGTGACCAGAAACTACCACTTCCTTGGCTCGTCAATGAGTTTTATGAAAGCCTGTTGCCATCCATACCACAACCCGTTCAAGCAAGCCCCGGGTAATTTTGGTGGCTTGGGCCCACCTAAGCTTGTAACATATCTTGGCGTTGGCATGGCGGTCCCGACACCTATGCTTGTGCTTGGATTTTTATCCTATCATCATAGGTTATAGCCAGGTTCAATAGGAGTGAGCATGTTTCTTGTAAAGTTAGCATGTTTTTGGTCTTCCCGCACGTGCTTGTTTGGCGTGGCATGTGGCCCGTAGCTCGTATTAATTCGTTCCCTAAATTCTCTTGTATTTGCTTGTCCCTGTTGGGCCAATAGTCGACTTGGGCCTAGCCCCTTGGATTTTTGGGCCTCAACACGATCAGCCAGAGTTGAAATCTTTTACCTAGATTTTGTTGAAAGCCCTTACATGTCAAATGATGAGTTAAAAACCTTAACTAAAGAAAAGTGGAATTTAATAGATAAGTCCGTAGTTGAAGCCAGTCATCCCCCAATAGACACTATAATAATAGATCACAAGAAAGCACCAATACCTGGCACTCCTTTCAAAACCTTTGAAAGCAATAACCCAAATAGAAAAATAATCGAGCAAAATAATTACACCAATCAGAGTCTAATCATCATAGGAAAACAACTAGACACAATTGAAACCAAGATCGATAAGTTGAATCCTCCAGAAACAGATTTCAAGCCCAAACTTAGATTTGAAAAACCAATAGTTCAGTTCCAAGAACTTAAGTCCAGTCCCGTACTTAAAGTCAATTCTACAATGAAAAAGATAGAAGAAATGCTAGAACAGTTGACCCCAACAAAAATTGAGAAAGTCGAAAAATCTAGTCTTAAAACACTAGATTTTTTTGTTGCCTCACATTCTGAGTCTGAGTCGATAAATTCCGAAACCAGTAATGTTTCAAAAATTGAAAACGTCTTTGAAAATTTAGAAGTCCAAACTAAACCAAAAATCAAAAGATTAGACAAACATGTAAGTCCTACCAGTTTAACAAAAAATTGGTATCCCAGACCAACACCTCCAGACATCCAATTTGAAGAAAGAAACTTCCAAACCCAGTTTTCAGTTTCTTTTGATAAATTGTATGAATGGAATATTGATGGTCTCTCTGAGCAAGAAATCCTGAATAAGTTACAACATATGTCCATGGTCGCCAATAGTTACATCACCAATCACAGTTTCAGACACTCTGAAATTGTTCCTCTGTTAGTTACCGGCTTCACTGGTACTCTCAGATATTGGTGGGATAAACATCTTACTCCTGAGTCTAAAAATCAGATCACTTATGCTGTAAAACTTAATGAAGACGGTCTCCCTATATTTGATGAACGAATAGGTCAAGGCATAGAGGATGGAGTCAACACTCTGTTTTACACAATAATCGAACATTTCATTGGAACCCCTAGTAATACCGCTGCTAGGATACATGACCAGTTAAGTAATCTTAAATGCCCAAAGTTATCCGATTTCAGATGGTACAAAGATGTTTTCATTTCTAGGGTCATGCTTAGAGATGATAATAATCAACCTTTCTGGAAAGAAAATTTATTAATGGTTTGCCAAACTTATTTGCCCACAAAATACGCACAACCCTGAGTAATGAACAAGGTCAAATAGATTGGAATAATTTGACTTATGGAAATATTATAAGCACAATTAATCAAGTTGGTATGAAAATGTGTATTGACTTTAAAATCAATCGACAAATTCAGTCTGATAGAAAGTCAGCCAAATACGAGTTAGGTAATTTCTGTGAACAATAAGGTCTTACCAGTATTCCTCCATCCAGGAAAAATAAGCCCAGTCACCTTAGGAAAAATCATTATTCTTTCCCAAAGAAACAGTTTTTTCAAAAAAATGAGTTTTATACGAAAAGAAAATTCTCCCCCATAAAGAATTGGTCGAAACATCCAGTTAGTAAGACAAGTCACCCTAAGAAAGATAAAAGCAAAGTTAAATGTTTTAAATATCAAAAGTTCGGTCATTATGCCTTTGAATGCAAAGTAAAAGATGTTATTAGACAATTACAAATTACAGAAGAAGATAAAGAAAAGTTGATACAAGTTTTAGAGTTGCGAGACTCTGAAACAAGTCCTGATGAACACCTGGTTCCCAATTCTGAGTCCGATACTAACCAGTCTTCAGATTTACAACCTAGTTCTCCTGGTGTCCAAATTGGTTGCACAGATAAATGTTGCAATAGATTAAAATCTATATGTGTTCTCACTAAACAGGAAGAGCAAGAAGAATTGTTAATAGATCTCA
>NW_023010114.1:0-47870 GCF_902201215.1 Prunus dulcis
GAAGAATGTTTTGCGATAGTATCATTGGTACATTGCTGGAGATCCCTGGAAAAAATAAAGATGGGATTGCTGCTCGATTAGATTTATTGAACATGGGGGTCAAAACTGATTTGCAAACCCAGTATGGAGAAAGACGTACTCGTTTGCCTCCTGGGCCTTGGAATTTGTCAAGAGCAGAGAAGAGAGAGGTTTGCAATTCTTTCTATGGTATGAAGGTCCCTGAAGGTTATTCTTCAAATATTAAAAATCTTGTATCTTTACAAGATTCAAGACTTCTTGGCCTTAAATCACATGATTGTCATACCTTAATGCAACAATTGCTCCCTGTGGCAATTCGTTATGTTTTGGAGAAGCCTGCAAGGTATGCAATAACTCGTTTGTGCTTCTTCTTCAATGCTATATGTGCAAAAGACTGTTGATGTTTCCAAGCTAGATAAGTTGGAAGAAGATGTAGTAGTTACTCTGTGTTTGCTTGAGAAGTACTTTCCCCCTTCATTCTTTGATATCATGGTTCATCTAGTAGTACATCTTGTCAGAGAAGTTCGTCTATGTGGGCCAGTATATTTTAGGTGGATGTATCCGTTTGAAAGATATATGAAAGTGTTGAAGGGGTATGTTCAGAATCGTACTCGTCCCGAAGGTTGCATTGCTGAGCGGTATATAGCTGAAGAAGCGGTAGAGTTTTGTACTCAACATTTATCTGATGTTAGTACAGTTGGAGTGCCTTCAAGCCAAAAGATGGGAGTTTCAAAGCCATTATCAGGTTGCACAGTGAGCGTAGTTGATCAGGACCTGTTGAATCAAGCACATCTATATGTCTTGGAGAATACGGAGGAAGTCCTACCTTATATCAATACGGAGGAAGTCCTACCTTATATCGAGTACGTATGAGTTTTATTCTTTAAGTTTCCATTTTAAATTATTTCTTATGTTTATCTTATATATTTGGGACCGTAATGCTTGAATTTTTCGTGTCATGTAGGCAACATATGATCCACATCAAGATTGCTTATCCAAAATTTAGAAAGAGAACAAAGTGGCTGCAGGATAAGCACAATAGCACTTTCATTCAATGGCTACGCTTCAAGGTATATGTTGTTGAATAACATATTTCTCTTTTAATTTTCTTCTTATTTCTATGTTAGATTGAATTAAGATTTGATTAATTTGCAGGTTCAAAGTGAACTTGAGGAAGACAATCATGGCGTATCAGAAAATTTAAGGTGGCTAGCAGCTGGTCCAAACATGGCAGTGCCATTATATAGGAACTATCTTATTAAAGGTATTAAATTCAATATCAAGGCACAAGATGATGTGCGGACAACTCAAAATAGTGGAGTTTATTTACTTGCACATACCATGCAAGTTGCTAGTGCCAAGGATAAAAACCCAATTCTCTCAAATATGGGTTTCTATGGTGTCATTCAAGAAATTTGGGACCTTGACTACCAAAAGTTTACAATCCCAGTCTTTAGGTGTGATTGGATAGATAGTTCTGGTCTTGTAGTCGACGAACTTGGATTTACCCTTGTAGATTTGAGTAAAATTGGACATAGGAATGACCAATTTGTTTTGGCTTCTCAAGTCAAACAAATATTTTTTTGTTGACGACCCGATGCATCGTGGTTGGTCGGTAGTGTTATCAATGCCTAATAGAGAATATAATGATGTTATTGGTGATGAAGTCTTAGGTGATGTGATAATTGAGTGTGAGCCATTTACTAGAGGGATGCCAAATGTTGACACATTTGATGAACTGGTGGGTGAGTTAGGTGGTCAAAATATTCGAGATGGGTGTGAAGATATATGGATTGAATGATGCTTATGTAATTGGCAGTGTATGACATTATTTTGTAATATATTGTAATGTGATTTCTTCACTTTCATTATACAGGTTTTGGCCACAAAACAATCAGTGCAAAAAATACTGGTTCCAGATTACATCATTATATTCTGCATAAAAAACGACGTCTGTTCAAATAAAACACGACGTTATGGTTAACCATTTATTCAGCATATTTACCGACGTCTTAAAGCAACGTAACAATGAAGAACCACGACGCTATTGTGAAGCAATTATTCAGGATATCACGTCGGGGAAGGATTAAGAACCGCCATGTAATTCTAAATAACACGACTCCAATCCCATAATACCGACGTCTAAAAAATGAGATAAATAATCTGAACGTTAAAAAATACGACGTCATCATACATTTTCCACGTCACAAGTTCTTTTATAAACAAGAGGAACGAAATGAATTCCGACGGTAATTCATTATAACCGCCGTCTAATATCAATTTAACGACGTTATTTGTAATACAGCTCTCATCATAATCAACGCCGTCTATATGTTCTGTAATACGGCTCTCATTTATTTGGAATCGACGTTGTTTAGAAGTTCAACGTCGTCTACATTAATAAGTGCGACGTGAGTAATGAATACATATAAATACAGCGTCGACTATATAAATGCCACCGACGTTGTTTCGCATTTCAACGTCAACTATAAATACATACGTCGTAAATAATGACACTGACAACTATTTCCACGTCATCTTTTTTAGAAAAATCGAAGTGAAAAATTTATTTCACGACGGTTGTTTGTAAATAAGAGACGTAGTAGATTTCAATAACGTCGTCTTCTCATGTATTTAAAGATGTCATATTTTTTCTTGTCGTGAAAATTATATTTAACGGCGTAGTGTTTTAGTTGTCGTCATTGTATGTCTATCTTGCGGCCTTGTTCTTTTAATATGTGTCATATTTTTCCTTTTTAACGACGGTGATTTGTTTGAGTTGGTCGTCTATTCTCATCCTCGACTATTTTTTAAAACTTTAGCAGACTAAACACGTCTGTTTTTATTTGTTTTCGACGTTGTTTTATTTAACAACGTCTAATATTTATCGTCGTTGTTTGTTTCTGAAAATAGGACGTATAAATTTTGTAATACGACTCTCATATATTTGTAACCGACGTTGTTTCGTTGTTCAACGTCTACTCTATAAATACATACGTCGTAAATAATGACACTGACAACTATTTCCACGTCATCTTTTATAGAAAAATCGAAGTGGAAAATTTATTTTACGACGGCTGTTTTTATATAGGCGACGTAGTAGGAATCAATAACGTCGTCTTCTAATGTATTTAAAGACATTATATTTTTTATTGTCGTGAAAATGATATTTAACGGCGTCTTATTTTAATTTTCATCGTTGTATGTCTATCTTGCGGCCTTGTTCTGTTAATATGTGTCATATTTTTCCTTTTTAACGACGGTTTTTTTAGAGAGTTGGTCGTCTATTCTCATCCTCGACTGCTTTTTTAGATCTTTTTGCAGTACAAAGACGTCGTTTTGTATTTGTTGATGACGTTGTATATTTTAACAACGACGGTGATTTAGCGTCGTGGTTTATGAGGGAAAAGATGACGGTGGATTCCACGACCATTGAAAAACCGAATACACGACGGTGATTTACCGTCGTCTTTTTGCTTTTTTGTAGTAGTGATTCGTTGGTCCCCGCGCTTCCTTTTCCCTTTACCGCCATTGGTCCACTCAATGAGTGGTCCTAAATTAAAAGGATCAAAATTTTGTGTGAGGCAAATTCTCTCAATAGTCTCAGCACCTGCCCCTTCATCACCATCTCTCCCTAGCATACCCAGTCCAATGGGTTCAAGAGTATTTTCAGCAGCGACATTAAGATCAATCTTATTCCTGTCCTCTAAGGAATGTTGTACCTTCATATGAACTTCTACTTGGTCATGGCCATAGGTAAACTCTATCCCACTCTCATCTTGATTATCCTCCTAGTCATGCACATCCCTCCGTGCATGAAAATGTAAGAAGGTTTATTGCCTTAAACCTACTGAAGTGATCTTCTAATCTATAAAGGTTTGAAAGACTTATTGTTTATCAGGAACTCAAACCTATCTTGGTTAGGTAGCCTTTAAAATAGTGTTTAATAAGGATAATGAAGGCTTAAAGGTTCCTAGTTCTACAAGGATTGGAATAGATTAGTTCGATCGCATGAAGGATATCTCTAAGTGTTTCCTGATGGGCAGGACACTTAGAGAGATGCATATATATAGAAGGCTCCCTCCTAGATCCGAAACATACATCTAAGCTAATCAGAAATTCACCCATCAGAGTTATAGCTATAAGGATCAGTTTCTAGGAGAAGAGTCTTCAGTACCTTGCACAACCAATCTGTCCAGCACCATGTCAGACTCAGGTTAGTGTTAAACATGTTTATAATTTTAAGAACTTACATGTGGTATCAGAGCTTAAGTTATATCATGTTTTACCTAACAAATCTCGTTCAGGAAAATCAAAGGAAATAAACTGACAGTTTTTAAGTTATAAAGTATGAACATGATAACAGTATAAAGTATGAACTTTATCATGTTCATGACAGTACAGATCATCGCTTACAGTGTTTGTGTGGTGATTGAGTAAGCCAAAGCAACTCAATCACTGCATGATCATTGTATTCAAAGGTCATGATCAAAAATTTTGCATCATGATGCAGAACATATCAAAATGACTTTCTGTCCAAAGATGTAAGCATTTTGATACGTTTTCATCATGGTGGATTGACATAGAACATGGATGGATATGGATTAGTGAAAGATTTTCTTCTGTCTAAAGATGTGGAAGATCTTTTTCTCAGGAAGTTCATATCTATTCGTTTTCCAGTGTCAAAAAAGCATACTTAATTTACTGTCCAAAGATGTGGTTAAGTGTGTTTGATTAAAGTCCTGGGGAAAGTTGTTTATATAAAGTGCTTATCTTGTTTTAAAACATGTACAGTCAATCATAACTCGATTCGAACTCTCACTGGCTCAAATTATAAGAAATGGAGAGAAGATGTGGAAATTGCTCTTGGACTTCTGGATTATGAGATGGTTTTTATTGATGAAGCTCTATCAGTACCTGCTAATGATGCATCTGCTGAGACTAAGGCAAAATATACAAAGTGGATTAAAGCTAACAAAATGGCAATTCTGATCATGAGGAGGTCTATTTCAGAAGAAGTCAGAGGAAGTATTATCGAAACTGAGAATGCTAAGCAGTTCATGGAAGCTATTGCAGAAAACTTCCAAGGATCTAAGAAAGCTGAAATAGGCACACTCATGAGCCAGCTGACAGACATGAAATACAATGGAGAAGGCTGCATAAGGACTCACATTCTAAACATGGTTGAGATAGGAAACAAGCTGAAAGCCCTGAAAGTCAATGTAGATGAGACCATGATGGTGCACTTCGCCATTAACTCCCTACCTAGCATATTCAGACAGTTGAAAACCACTTATATTGCCTAGAAGGAGATATGGTCAGTTGCTGATTTGATAGGTATATGTGTGCAGGAAGAACAAAGTATTAGAAAAGACAAAGGCAAAGAACAAGTGTGTTGGGTGCAGGATACAAAATTCAAACCAAAGGAATGGTCCAAAAACAAGAATGCAGATAAGCAGCAAAGGAAAGATGAGACTGCAAAGGGCATAGGTCCAGTAGGCTTGAAGTGTTTCTTCTGCAAGAAGTTTGGGCATTTGAAGAGAGACTGCAGAAGATACAAACGCTGGTTGGACAAGCAAAAGGGAAAAGGTAAGCATGAAAATGTCTCTGTGATTTATGAATCTAATACAGTTGAAGTTTTATCTAATTCATGGTGGATAGATAGTGGTGCAACAGTTCATGTAACTAACTCTCTGCAGGGATTCAAAACAAAGAGGGTGCCAAACAAGGATGACTTGAAGGTGTTCGTGGGAAATGGAGAAAGAGTTAGAGTAGATTTTGTTGGTTTAGCTAGCCTTGAGTTGGAGTCAGGTTTTGTTTTGGAATTAGTTGATGTCGTTTATGTACCTTCTATGACAAGGAACTTATTATCAGTTAGCAAGCTTGTAAAATCAAACTTACAGTTTGAGTTTGATGAGTCTGGTTTCTCCATTTTCAGAAATAAAAGTTTTATTGGTAATGGATTGTTGATCGATGGGATGTTTCGTTTGAACTGCAAATTGCCAAATCAAAGTACAGAGATGATAAATGTGTTAAGTTCAAAAAGACCTTGTAATACTGAACCCTTCACACTATGGCATAAGAGACTTGGACATGTCTCGAAAGAAAGAATGAATCTCTTAAGCAAAGAATCAATTCTTCCACCACTTAACCACCATGAACAAGATAAAACATGCATTGAATGTGCAAAAGGAAAATTGACAAATCTCAGAAAGAAAGGGGCGATAAGGAGTGAAAAACTACTTGAGATAATACACACAAATATTTGCGGACCTTTTCCAGTTGATACACATGATGGTTTCAGGTATTTTATTACCTTCACAGATGATTTTTCAAGATATGGATATGTGTATCTGATAACAGAAAAGTCCAAAGCACTGGAAATGTTTAAAATCTACAAAGCAGAAGTAGAAAACCAGCTGGATTCTAAGATAAAGGTTGTAAGATCAGATAGGGGAGGGAGTTCTATGGCAAGTTCACTGAAAGGGGAAGAAATCCAGGACCTTTTGCAAACTTTTTGCAGCAAGAGGGCATTATTGCACAGTATACAAATCCTGGGACACCACAACAGAATGGTGTTTCAGAAAGGAGAAATAGAACCTTAATAGAGATGGTGAGAAGCATGATGTGTTGTGCAAAGCTTCCTACTTTTCTATGGGGAGAAGCTTTAAAAACTGCAAATTATCTTGTCAATAGAGTACCTACCAAAGCTACAAACAAGATACCCTACGAAATCTGGAGCAAAAGAAAGCCTAGTTTGGCTCATCTAAAAACCTAGGGATGCAAGGCAGAGGAAAAATTATACAATCCAATGCAGAAGAAACTTGATTCCAAAACTGTGAGTTGTTTCTTCATAGGATATCCAGATAGGACAAAAGGTTACAGGTTTTATTGTCCCAAGCATAACACAAGATTTGTGGAAACACAAAGAGCAATCTTCATTGAAGAAGAAGAGGGAGGATTAGATGATATAGATTTTGATTTTGATGAGGTTTTGGAAAACAAGGAAACTGCAGATGAGAATCAAATGAGAAATGTTACCATTTTACCTCTTGATGTCTTGGGAGAAAACCAAGACTCACCAATGGATGAAGAAAGAAATAATGAAGAAGGACAAGTGACAGAAAACCAACAAACTGCAGCAGAAGAAGTTCAGACAGATCAACCAGTACAGGTTCCAAATCCACAACTCAGGAGGTCACAAAGGCCTAAGAGGCCGGCCTTGTCCAATGACTATTTTGTTTATCTACAAGAATCTGAACATGACATCAATACTGAGGAAGACCCTGCAACTTTCAAGCAAGCCATGGAAAGAAGCAAGTGCACACAATGGTCTGCAGCCATGGAATCTGAACTAGAATCAATGAGCAAAAATGGGGTATGGAAACTAGTAGTTTTACCACCAGGATGCAAACCTATAGGATGCAAGTGGGTCTATAAAACTAAAAGAAATGCACAAGGACAAATAGACAGGTATAAAGCCAGACTAGTGGCAAAAGGTTACACACAAGAAGAAGGAGTTGATTACAATGAGACTTTCTCTCCAGTGTCGACTAAAGATTCATTCAGAGTTATAATGGCTTTAGTTGCTCATTTTGATCTGCATCTTCATCAAATGGACGTTAAGACAGCCTTCCTAAATGGAGATCTAATTGAAGAAATATATATGAAGCAGCCAGATGGTTTTGCCTCAAAAGGGGAAGAAAGTTTAGTGTGCAAGCTGCAGAAATCAATATATGGTCTAAAACAGGCATCAAGACAATGGTATCTCAAATTTGATGAAGTTGTTAAGTCCCAAGGCTTCATTGATAATCCATTAGATGAATGCATCTATATGAAATTCAATGGAAAGAATTTTATTTTTATGCTACTATACGTGGATGACATCCTTCTAGCAAGTAGCAATCTGTCTATGTTGCATGACACTAAAGGGATGCTATCCAATCATTTTGATATGAGTGATCTGGGAGAGGCAAACTACGTTCTGGGAATTGAAATCAATAGGGACACAGAAAGAAAAATGATTGGTTTATGCCAAAAGGCATATATTGAGAAAGTGCTTAAAAGGTTTAACATGGGAAATTGTACAGGATGCGATGTTCCTTTCTCAAAAGGGGATAAATTGAGCAGTGAACAATCTCCTAAAACTGAGCAAGAGAGACAGGAGATGAAGGACAAACCTTATGCATCATTGGTAGGAAGCCTGATGTATGCACAAGTCTGCACTAGGCCAGACTTAGCATTCTGCATAAGTGTTCTTGGCAGATTTCAGTCTAATCCAGGTCAAGCACATTGGATTGCAGGAAAGAAAGTATTAAGGTATTTGCAAAGAACTAAAGAGTACAAATTGGTCTATAGAAAGGTTGAAAATTTGCAGCTGGAAGGATATGCAGATGCAGACTTTGCAGGATGTCAGGATACTAAGAAATGCACATCAGGAGTTGTTTTTCTATTTGCAGGTGCTGCAGTGGCATGGAAGAGCATGAAACAGCAGTATGTTTCAACCTCCACCATGCAAGCAGAGTTCTTGGCAGTTTATGAAGCCACTTCAATGGCAGTGTGGCTTAAAAATTTCATGTCAATGCTGAAAATTGTGGATTCAATACAGAGACCGATTCAGTTATGGAATGACAATACTGCAGCAGTGTATTTTGCACAAGGAAATAAGAGATCAAGTGGAATGAGGCATTTGCATTTAAAGTTCTTATCTGCGAAGGAAAAGATCAGAGATGGAGAGACTGCTCTAAGTCACATTGGCACAGATTTTATGATTGCAGACCCCTTGAATAAAGGGCTGCCTAATCATGTTTTTCACAGACATGTGGCAAGCATGGGATTGCAATTCAGTTTTGATACCTAAAGTCAGTGGGAGTCAGTGGGAGCTAGAGTTCTTGCAGTTATGTTTTATTTTGATTTTGTTAACTAGTTCTATCTAGTCAGATTCTGTTTAAAGTAGACTTATTTGAATTGTTTTTATATAATGTTTTGCATTTACTGCTTCTGGATGACAAATAGAATAAAGGCCAAACTGTGATCATGCTAGCATTATGTTTTGCAGTTTGAATCTATGAATGAGTCATTAAAGGAGACCTTGGTAGTCTTAAAGGGTGAGCAAAGAACTGTTTTGTTTTATTACACTTACAGTAAAACAAAAGGGTTCTCGTTTTCAATCTAGTTGGATGCCTTATGTGTTTTGCAGGTTCATATATGTGATTATAAAAGTCTTGGATGTTATATATCCAGTGTACTTCGATAGTCCTCTATGAATTTTCAAAATGACAGTGGCTTGATAAAGGAACAAGAGAATTTTGAGTTCCACATGGCCATCAAGTGATGAGCAATAAGTCTGAATTGATTATTAGATCAAGTGGGAGAATGTAAGAAGGTTTATTGCCTTAAACCTACTGAAGTGATCTTCTAATCTATAAAGGATTGAAAGACTTATTGTTTATCAGGAACTCAAACCTATCTCGATTAGGTAGCCTTTAACTCAGTGTTTAATAAGGATAATGAAGGCTTAAAGGTTCCTAGTTCTACAAGGATTGGAATAGATTAGTTCTATCGCATGAAGGATATCTCTAAGTGTTTCCTGATGGGCAGGACACTTAGAGAGATGCATATATATAGAAGGCTCCCTCCTAGATCCGATACATACATCTAAGCTAATCAGAAATTCACCCATCAGAGTTATAGCTATAAGGATCGGTTTCTAGGAGAAGAGTCTTCAGTACCTTGCACAACCAATCTGTCCAGCACCATGTCAGACTCAGGTTAGTGTTAAACATGTTTATAATTTTAAGAACTTACAGAAAAAGCCCAGCGTCATAAGCAGCCTCACGTAACTGCCTCTGTTGTTCCTCATCTTCTCGCTGTAGCCGTATGATTTTGGCTAACTGGCGTTTAGGCTCAACTCCAATTTGTGTAGCCGACCTCTCCCCATTCTTACTATCGCGGGGGCTCAGCGCCCTGTGATCACGCCGATGACTCGTCCCCTCATCCCGCCTCCATTTCCCATGATGGTCCGGGCTCCCCTCTCGCTTGCCCTAAGGGCGGGTCCAACCCCATCGAGTAGAGGGGGAGAATGGTCCTTTAGCATCAGTTTTTAGTTTCCTACCTCGAAAATCTTCCAGCGCTTCCAAGTCCCGATATGGGTACTCCACCTCCCCCATGGCCACTGTTTCAGTCTCCACCCTGCTCTCTCTAAGTTTCAATTCGCACCTCCTGGTATGGTGCCCCAAGCACCTACAAAGTAAGCAATATTCAGGCAAGAACTCGTAGCGAAAGTCGATCCATCGCTCCCCCTCTATCGGGAACTCAACACACGCCCCACGTATAAGTGGCTGCCGCACATCAAAGCGGATTCGAACCCGCGCAAAGCGTCCGATACATTCTTTCCCATTGGCTTTATCAACCTCCAAGACTTGACCAATCAAACCCCCAATTTTTGTCACTGTCGAGACCGTCATGCTTAATGGTGGGAGGCCATGCAATTGGACCCAGAACACCCCATTAGATAACGGGACACCGCGATACCCCAGCGCACGCGATTCCTCCGTTACCAACACCAAGGAATTGCTAAAGGACAAGGGCTCCATATCCAGCACCCGCCTCAGATCACGTAGCCCCACAAAGCGAGCAGGGAAGCGTCTCTCCCCAATCTCCCGAAACGAAACCCCCTTAGCGCCCCGCCATAACCCAATAAAAACGCTAATAAACGCATCACGATTCACTGACCGATGCGTTAACACCTCCACTACCAGACTGTAATGTAACCCTAAGAGCGTATCAGAAACTTCTTCTTGCTCAAGTTTCACCCCCCTTTTTTCTCTCTCCGATAACTTTAGTTTCGACCCAAACCGATTTTCCAACTCTTCCATATCCATCAGCCAGTGCTCAACCCCACCAGTAGTCGCTGGTGAAGTGGCCATGGACAAGGTGCAGTCGCACTCTATCTGCCACCAGCCGCACACAAAGATGGGAAAAACCTAGCCCCTAAACCCCAGCTTCGTTCTTACATTTTCTCTCCTTTCGAGAGACTTGGCTTTTGGCTTGAGAGAATATTCGGAGATTGATTCTTCATCCTTGAACTACCTTCTTCTTCTTCCTCACTATCTGTAAAATAAATTGGAGTCAACATTACCACACCAGAATAATCCCTATTTAATTATGATTATTCTTATCCAAAAATAGGAGATTGGAATTAATCAAGAAAATTTGATAGAAATCTCATCCTTGATTTTGATTAAATAGAATTTAATTAGGATATTTAGTTGACTGAAGGAATTTTCCTTTTCCACGTGTCATTTATCCATTGGTTGGGAATTATATGTTCCGACATAAGTGGCCAAATTGGTTAAATTGAAAATTTAGTAACTAAAATAGATTTTAGGTATAAATATAGTGACCAAAATAGTATTGAACCTATTATAATACTATAATATATATTGAGTTTAAACCAAAAATCCTTTATTAAAATTGAAAATAACCTTGCAGAAAGTAGTAAAAAAAGTTAGATATGTAAAGATTTAAAATTAATTTTATAGATCAACTGATGTGATGGAGGAGAGATAGGGAGAGAGAGAGAGAGACACATGAGAGAGAGAGAGAGTAGTTTGTTTTCCTTCTTCTTTTAAAAAATATTTAATTTAATGGAGGTGGTTGAGAGAGAGTGCAGTTTGTTTTCTCTTTAAACCCCATATTTTTCTTTGTTCACCCTAATACTGAAATAATTAAACTCTTAAGTTTTATTATCGTGTAAAAAGACGAAAAAATTCATCCAACTTAATACTTAACCACATCTATACACACATCCTCACACACCCAACCACTCTACATATTAATTTTTAGAAAAACACAAACACCTTTGCACCCTATGTCAGATTACTCCTCTTTTACTCCAAGAAACCTACTACATTGTCATCTTCTCCTCATAAACCCTAAATTGGGATTTTGAGAGTAATATAGGTGGATAAGGAGGGAGTGGATATTATGAATTCCCCTGGCTTTGCGTTCCTTCCTCACCCCTCTCGCCCTCTCTTTCTTTTATTAACAGATTTCTTCCACACCCACGGCCCAACACTTCTACTTAATGTTTTTATTTATCCCCTAAATTGACATAATGCCTTCAATAATATAAACGTAGTGTTTCCTGCATCCATGTACACCATATATATATTAAGAAAATATACATCAAAAAACCATGTGCCAGATCCGTTTTCCAAAGCAGAACAAAATTCTTGATAAAGGACGGCTACACTTGTAAGCTATTACTTTTAAAATATTTATCACACTATGTTACATTGAAAAATTATAGAACATGTTTTGCCAAAAAAAAAAAATTTGGGTGCAAAAGAATAATGATGCAGTAATGCCTGCAAAATGCTGGTATGAAACTGCAGGGTGGAGTTGAATTCGGGTGTGGGGTGTGGGTTGCGAGGTTTATGAGGTTTTTTTATTTTATTTTATTTTAATGTTTTGCTGGGTGTGTATTTAGGAATAGTTTGGGAAAATTTTCTTAGAAATTGTGAAATTTTGAATTAGAAGTTGGAGTACACTTAGAATATGGGGTTATGGACTTAACAAAGAGAAGTGTGGGGTTTAAATAGAAAAACTATTTGTCAAATACCTAGTTTTAAAAGGTATTTGAAATTCTTATATTTGGGCTTGTGAAACCCCACCTCAGATCCTTCTAGTCTCAACCACCTCCAGAACCACCGCAACCTCAGTTGGCTCTGCCCAATCTCAAGCTCGATCGCCACCCCAGCCTTCCGCACCTTCCTTAACCACATCTCGGAAAATCTCCGCAAAGGCCTCTCCCAGTGCCGCCCCTAGTCGGAGCTCTTTGATCACTCCATCTTCGCCAAGCCTGAGTCACTCTCCAATGCCACCAGCCGCGTCCACAAGAACTAGTCCAAGCATGAGGTTTGATATATTCTCTCTCTTCCTCTCTTGTCATTAGGATTTAGTAAGATAATGTTTGTGATTTTGTCATTCGTTTCATCAATTTAGTGTTTCAATTGGAAGATGAGTGTTCTCGTGTATATTGGCGCCAAGGACAGGTGTTGTGAGGTGTCTGACTATCACCTTATTGTTACTTCAATGGCCTATTTCTATCGATTTCTTATGTTTTTCACTATTATGTTTCTCAAAAGTATCGAATACGATGGCCTAACTCGGGTTTTTTTAATTCTGTTTGATCAAGAATGCATAACATTATCTACCAAACGGGATGCTTGTAGAAATCCGTTTGGTTCCTTCATTTTTTTAATATGCGATGCTGTAGAATTCTTATAGAACATGCCCACTTCCCTTGGCTCTTGGACCGGGAACATAAGCATACTGGCAAGTAGAAGTATTTGATGGCATTCTAGAAGCATACTGAAAAATTCCACGTTTCTAATACTTATTCTACGCACTACTACAAAAAAGTAAAAAGACGACGGTAAATCACCGTCGTGTATTCAGTTTTTCAGCGGTCGTGGAATCCGCCGTCATCTTTTCCCTCATAAATCACGACGCTAAATCCCCGTCGTTGTTAAAATATACAACGTCATCCACACATAAAAAACGACGTCTTTGTACTGCAAAAAGATCGAAAAAAGTAGTCGGGGATGAGAATATACGACCAACTCTCTAAACAAACCGTCGTTAAAAAGGAAAAATATGACACATATTAACAGAATAAGGCCGCAAAATAGACATACAACGACGAAAATTAAAATAATACGCCGTTAAATATCATTTTCACGACAACAAAAAATATGACGTCTTTAAGGACATTAGAAGACGACGTTATTGATTCCTACTACGTCCCCTAGATAAAAACAGCCGTCGTATAATACATTTTCCACTTCGATTTTTCTATAAAAGATGACGTGGAAATAGTTGTCAGTGTCATTATTTACGACGTATGTATTTATATATTAGACGTTGAAAAAAACAAACAAAGTCGGTTACGAATATATGAGCGTCGTATTACAAAATTTATACGTCCTATTTTCAGAAACAACAACGATGATAAATTAGACGTTGTTAAATGAAACAACGTCGAAAAAAAATAAAAACAGACGTGTTTAGTCTGCATAAGTTTTAAAAAATAGTCGAGGATGAGAATAGACGACCAACACAAACAAATCACCGACGTTAAAAAGGAAAAATATGACAAATATTAGAAGAACAAGGCCGCAAGATAGACATACAACGACGATAACTAAAACACTACGCCGTTAAATATAATTTTCACGACAAGAAAAAAATATGACATCTTTAAATACATGAGAAGACGACGTTATTGAAATCTACTACGTCTCTTATTTACAAACAACCGTCGTGAAATAAGTTTTCCACTTCGATTTTTCTAAAAAAGATGACGTGGATATAGTTGTCAGTGTCATTATTTACGACGTATGTATTTATGTAGTTGACGTTGAAATGCGAAACAACGCCGGTGGAATTTATATAGTCGACGTTGTATTTATATGTATTCATTACTCACGACGTACTTATTAATGTAGACGACGTTGAACTTCTAAACAACGTCATTATTTACGACGCCTTTATTTAACCACGTCGGTTCCAAATTAATGTTCAGATAATTTATCTCATTTTTAGACGTCGGTATTATGGTATTAAAGTCGTGTTATTTTGGATTACATGGCGGTTCTTAATCTGTCCCCGACGTGATATCCTGGATAATTGCTTCACAATAGC
The DNA here is from genome assembly GCF_902201215.1 of Prunus dulcis. Lineage (NCBI taxonomy): Eukaryota > Viridiplantae > Streptophyta > Magnoliopsida > Rosales > Rosaceae > Prunus > Prunus dulcis. The sequence continues at coordinate 14,728 of NW_023010114.1, forward strand.
GTCGTGGTTCTTCATTGTTACGTTGCTTTAAGACGTCGGTAAATATGCCGAATAACTGGTTCACAACAACGTCGTGTTTTATTTGAACAGACGTCGTTTTTTATGCAGAATATAATGATGTAATCTGGAACCAGTAGTTTTTGCACTGATTGTTTTGTGGCCAAAACCTGTATAATGAAAGTGAAGAAATCACATTACAATATATTATAAAATGAATGTCATACACTGCCAATTACATAAGCATCATTCAATCCATATATCTTCACACCTATCTCGAATATTTTGACCACCTAACTCACCCACCAGTTCATCAAATGTGTCAACATTTGGCATCCCTCTAGTAAATGGCTCACACTCAATTATCACATCACCAAAGACTTCATCACCAATAACATCATTATATTCTCTATTAGGCATTGATAAAACTACCGACCAACCACGATGCATCGGGTCGTCAACAAAAAAATATTTGTTTGACTTGAGAAGCCAAAACAAATTGGTCATTCCTATGTCCAATTTTACTCACATCTACAAGGGTAAATCCAAGTTCGTCGACTACAAGACCAGAACTATCTATCCAATCACACCTAAAGACTGGGATTGTAAACTTTTGGTAGTCAAGGTCCCAAATTTTTTGAATGACACCATAGAAACCCATATTTGAGAGAATTGGGTTTTTATCCTTGGCACTAGCAACTTGCATGGTTTGTGCAAGTAAATAAACTCCACTATTTGGAGTTGTCCGCACATCATCTTGTGCCTTGATATTGAATTTAATACCTTTAATAAGATAGCTCCTATATAATGGCACCGCCATGTTTGGACCAGCTGCTAGCCACCTTAAATTTTCTGATACGCCATGATTGTCTTCCTCAAGTTCACTTTGAAACTGCAAATTAATCAAATCTTAATTCAATCTAACATAGAAATAAGAAGAAAATTAAAAGAGAAATATGTTATTCAACAACATATACCTTGAAGCGTAGCTATTGAATGAAAGTGCTATTGTGCTTATCCTGCAGCCACTTTGTTCTCTTTCTAAATTTTGGATAAGCAGTCTTGATGTGGATCATATGTTGCCTACATGACACGAAAAATGCTTCCACCCCAAATTCATATGCCTTCGATCTTCTATCGGAGTGCATCCATGACTTATCCATCTCCGACACTATAACCTATTATCTATAATAAAGTGAAAATACGGGCAATGACCATCACTATAGCAGATTATACAAAGATTTAATAGCAAGTAATACAAAACAGAGACGACGGGTTTTAAACAAAAACAGACGTATTTGGCATATATAGACGACGGATTTTCAACATACGTCGTCTATTATAAGTAATACAACGACGGTAGTTTAAAAAACCGTCGTGTAATCGTCGTCGTATGCCTTAAAATTCGTCGTGCTCTCAGTTTATTTTCAAGAACACAAAACCCATTAAGAACACAACATATATATGAAACCAAGCAAGAAACCAACATATACATGAAACCAAGCAAGGAACCAACATATACATGAAACCAAGCATGAAAACAATAAATCCATTCCCAATTTAACATAACATAGGGTGATTAAAAGATCCGACAAAATTAAATCCATTCCCAATTCAACATAACAGATAATGTAATCCATGAACCCATTAAACAGAAAATCCATGAACCCATACCTATAAGCACATTATTAACTGATCGCAAAGCATACAACCTAATATCATTCAATGAATTTACAAGGGGAAGTTAGGGTTTGTACTTACAGGTTGGACGAGCTCACAGATTCGACGGAGCCTGGAGAGTGCAACTTTTAATTAGAGCAGAAGTGAGAGAGCGAAATGTTATGTCGCGCGAAATCTGAAAATTTTAGTTTTCAGGGTTCGAAGTATAAGAATAAGAGCCAAATCTAAAAATTTAGGTCGCGCGCAAATTTTTAGAGAGCGCGCGTTTTAAAACGTCGCAAGAAAAACCAAGGCGAAAGTTCTACAAGGACCGACGTAAATTTAATATTCCACGACGGAAACTTCATTTTTCGGATTAAGAACGTAAGGCCGTTCATTTTGAAGCTTCATTTTTCGGATTAATTTTAAATTTATTTTGAATATTTTTATATAACGACGACTGAAAAACCATGTCGGGGTTAAGAAATTAAAAACGTTGTAAATTATATAAACCGACTCACATATTATAATGACGTCGTTTAAAGCCTAAACCATGTCGTATATTTTATTTCACGACGTAAAATATGTATTCCACGACCCAACCACCGTCGTTAAAAATTAATACCCTAAACCCATAAAACTAAATTATACAATTTAAAAAATTCAGTTTATAAAAGGTTTTATGGTTTTACAGCCTAACATATAACCTAGACTACCCAAAAATTCTACTTTAAAAATAAACCGCAATAAATAGAAACCCTAATCTCTAAACCCTAGACTCGAAACCCTAAACAATAAAACTCGAAGAGATTTTATGACTCATCAAAAGAATTTTGTTTTGGAAGGACTTTTTAAAATTTTTGTTATTCAAAATGAATTTTTTCAAAGTTTATGTGGAAGAAAATATATCAATGACTTCATAGGAGTTGACTTTTCATTTTTCTGATTTATTTTAAATTTATTTTGAATATTTTGATATAAAAATAATAAAATATTCTTATCACAACAACAAACCACGTCGGTGTTAAGAAATTGAAGGCGTTGTAAATTATAATAGACGACTAACATATTAAAATTACGTCGTTTAAAGTAGAAACCATGTCGGATATTTTACTGAACGACGTAAAATATTTATTCCACGACCCAAACACCGTCGTTAAAAATTAATATCCTAAACCCTTAAAACTAAATTATACAATTTAAAAAATTAAGTTTATAAAAGGTTTTATGGTTTTAAAGTCTAACATATACCCTAGACTACCCAAAAATTATACTTTAAAAATAAACCCCAATAAATAACAACCCTAATCTCTAAACCCTAGACCCTAAACCCTAAACCATAAAACTAGAAGTGTTTTTATGACTCATCAAAACAATTTGGTTTTGGATGGTCATTTTAAATTTTTGTTATTCAAAATGAATTTTTTCAAGGTTTATGTGGAAGAAAATATATCAATGACTTCATAGGAGTTGACTTTTCATTTTTCTGATTTATTTTAAATTTATTTTGAATATTTTGATATAAAAATAATAAAATATTCTTATCACAACAACAAACCACGTCGGTGTTAAGAAATTGAAGGCGTTGTAAATTATAATAGACCATCCAGAGCAGCTAGCTTTGTCAGACATAGGATTTTTGGGGCTTTGGCTAATTCTTTGTTTAAGCATGCCTGGATCAAAATTAGGAATTAATTGGGAAAGCTGACTAAGGAAATGCTCCATCTCAGCCTCTACCAATTGTTTTGTTCTAGCCTCCATCCTTAAGGCCTCTTCCTTTGCCTTAGCCTCCATCTTTTTAGTCTCTTCTTGAAGGAGAACTCTTAAACTCTCCTTCAAACGGTCGTCAAAGCTAACCCTCTGTGGTTTGGGTAAATTGAAATACTGCCTTGGGGAAATCCCAGCACCTACTCCTCTCAATCTGCCAGGATGCTCGGGGCCCAAAGCCATGGTCAGCACATCTTTGCTGCCATCTACTCTGACTTTGCCTTCCGAGACTTGTTTCTGCAATTCATCCTAAAACAAAGATATACAAAAAACACACGACGGTTATTTATGTACAAACGACGTATTATATAATTTCACACGACGCAAAACCATATAAACTGACGTTATTATAACTTATCACGACGGTAGTTATAGCACCGACGTCTTATGCTATAATTACTGAAAACATAGTGATTCCTATTTAGACCCTTAACGACGTTATTTAAAAAGTTTCGACGTGGTAATATAATTCACACGACGAGAAAATGAACCACCGACGTCTTATGCTATAATTACTGAAAACATAGTGATTCCTATTTAGACCTTTAACGACGTTATTTAAAAAGTTTCGACGTGGTAATATAATTCACACGACGCGAAAATGAACCACCGACGTCTTATGCTATAATTACAGAAAACATAGTGATTCCTATTTAGACCTTTAACAACGTTATTTAAAAAGTTTCGACATGGTAATACCATTCACACGACGCGAAAATGAACCACCGACGTCTTATGCTATAATTAAAGAAAACAGAGTAGTGATTCCTAATTAGACCTTTAACGACGTGTTTTAAAAAGTTTCGACGTGGTAATATCATTCACACGACGAAAAAATATAACATAAGACATAATAAGAATTTTTGACAGTTTAATAAAAATTTAAAACAGAGTGAGTAGGCTTACAATTAATTTTGCTTTTTCTGCCACCTTTGGATCGGGGATGTTACCATGTTTGTCCTGTCTAGCTCTCTTCCATAAGGTAGATCGATCAATTTCTACCCTAGGCATGGTTTCCTCCAATTGATCCTCCAATCCAGCATATCCTTTTCGAGACAATCGATGATTGTACTCGAGTTTCTCCCTAATCTGTGCATGTTGAGAATGCACAGACTCAAAATCTTTGGAAAGCCTTGAAGCTACAAAGGCATCCCATTGTGCTTTCTCTATGAATTTATAAGTTTCCGGGGGATGGCTTAATTTCTCCTTGTCATTGGTGTATGGAAGGATATAATGCCTCGTTAGTGTAGACTTGAAATCCTTCCATTTCTTGGCAGCTGAAGTTAAAACAGATTTCTTGCCCCCTTGACCTACGACAAAAGCCATGTCAACTGCTTCCCATATCTGCTCCTTAACATCCTTGGGGATTTGGGACCATTTCTTGTCCACAAGGGGAACTCTGGAGCGTGCCAAGACACCAATGTACGACTGCATTTCACTATGTGCTTGGCCAATACCTTTCCCCCTTTTATTGTACTCAACAATTGGCCTCGGTTTCTGAAGCTTTCTCTTCACAACACGAGGCATTGTGCTCATACCTCGACCAGTCTTTGAATCATCAGAGATTGTTGTCTGGCTGGTTTGTTCTGTCTCAGCAGATGATGAAGCAAACTTCATCTTCTTCGAAGACTTCATCTCCTTCGAAGACTTCATCTCCTTCGAAGACTTGTCTTGAGGAGCTACCATTCCAAGCTTCTTGGAGCCAGAATCCTTAGTTTGTTGTTGAGAAACCATTTTAACAGACAAAACTGCAAATGAAAATATTTCAGGAAAAGATTAAGAACACAAACGACGGTTATTAATAAAATACGACGTATGATACGATTTTAAACGACGTCAATAGTAATAAACCGTCGTGGTATTTATGTTCATACGAGTTTAAAACCATTATTTATATAACGTCGTGGTATTTATGTTCACACGACGTCAATAGTAATACACCATCGTGGTAAAACCATTATTTATATAACGTCGTGGTATTTATGTTCATACGACGTCAATAGTAATACACCGTCGTGGTATTAACATTCACACGACGTAAAATAATAAGATATACTGTCGTCTATATTAGATTCCAACCCTAGTTTCTTTTTCTTTATATTTTATCAAATAAGGGAAAAACAAAAACCATTGTTCAGAGAAATCAAACCTGCAATTAAACAAGCAAATAAAAAAAAGACTATTATTTTAAAAACAACTTTGTCAATTTTCAGACGACGCTAGAACGACTGACGAACCGTCGTGGTCTACATATTTAACCACGTAAATAAGAACTACCGTCGTCTTATTTAGTTGAGGTAGTTGTCTTCAAAGTTGGAAACTTTCCCTCTTTGTCTGTATATTTTATCAAACTTGGAAAGAATTAAAATGATTTTGGCCAGAAAAAAGGTAAAAAGATTTTTCAAACAAAAAACGTATGAGCATGCAAAACAGTAACCAAAATAGTGAAAATGAAATTTTACCTTTTGCGTGCAATGAAAGCAAGAGGAAGACGATCGATCTTTAAGTTCAGAGACGACGAAGAAGACGAGAGGAAGACGATGAGATACTCTGACAGTGCTCTGACAAAAAAAAGACGAAAAGTTTTCTCTGGGAGATTGAAATTTTTAATCGGGTTTGGAAACAGTGCATGTGTAAGTCGAAAAGTTGCTTATATATAAAACCATTTCAAAAAGAAATACGGCGGTTACATATAACTACGTCGTTTTTAAATAACACGACGCAATATTTGTTATGCGCCGTGGAATCCTTTCATTTAACGTCGTTATGTTTAATATAACCGACGTGGATTTTAATTTTTAAATTATGAAAAGAATTTTTTTTCCTGTTACCTTTCAGTTTATTTTTCAATTACAGTGCGTTATAAATAGAGTTTTTTTTCAGGAGGAAATTTAAAACGAAGGAAATTAATATTCTGGAATATGTAAAGTTTCTTTTTTGGATGACAGATTTAAATAAAATAAGAATATAAGAACAACGACTGTTTTTGTTTTACTGTCGTCGTTTTTCGTCGTCTTAAGTAATACTAAGACGACGTAATATATTTGTTGAGCGACGTTGATTTTTTAAACGTCGTTAGGTGTAATATAACCGTCGTTGAAAATTGTCTTTCTGATTGCAAATTTGCAAAGACGTTAGGTATAATTTTTGTAGATACACAAACGCACACACATCATCAACTTCCAAAAAATTGTCTCTCTGATTGCAAATCTGTGTCATCTGTTAAGATTATGATGTGGAACAGAATTCCATCTGTTAAGATTTCGTAACCCTTGGGTTCTCAGAAAAATCTGATTATGTCAGCGGTTTTCTATATAAACCGTCGTGGTTATTTCAATTCTTGTCATTAAGTAGATCTACCGACGTAGGATAAGAAAATCAAAGAAAAAAATTGTTAACAAAAATTCTATTAAGACGACGGTTTAAATTAAATGTACGACGTATAAAATGAATAAATACGACGTTAAATTTTATAGTACAATTTAAAGATAACGTCGTAGAACTATATGATAATGACGTCGATATATTTATATTTTACGTCGTTGTAAATTATTTTAATACGGCGATATTTTTTATTTTAAAGACGTGGATTTGTTTGTAATTATACGGCGTCTTATACGAAAACCTCGTCGTGTTATTTTATGAGTAAAAACGGCGGTTTTTATTGAAATCGTCGTCTTTAATTTCTACGTCGGTCGATTCATAACTTCCGCCGTTCTTTGTTGGCTTTGATTTTACACTGCGGAAATCTGTTTCAAATAGACGTCGGTTGTTTAATTAGGTACGTCGTTGTTTTTGAACAGCCATTTGAATCTCCATTTTTTAGTTGTCTAAGGTGGTATTACACGACGGTGTTTTTAGAACCATCGTCTTTTTATAAACCACGGCGGTTTTCACTTAGACCGTCGTTGTTTTCTGGTCGTCTTTTTCACTTTTTGTAGTAGTGACGCGGGTTTTGGTATAGTTTGTGTTCTCTGAACATCTATTCGCTCCAACCAAAAGCTGAATTTGCATGTTGTGCAAATCTGTCTGCTCCTTGTAGGTAGCAAAGTAAGTTTTGAACGTAGGATTTTAAACTGTATGTTTCAAATTTTCAAGAATAATCAAGTTTTGCACACACTGCATTTTAGTTTTCGTTTAATTACATTTGACTAAATTGTTTGTCATTGAATATTGGTATAATTTTTGAAGTCAATGGAAATTACACAATTGTGCCATCAATGGATATACCTTTTTGACTTTGTTTAATTGCTTGTTTTTAAGATGGCTTTGCTTTTTGATTTTGACTTTGATTTTTTTTTTTTTTGCTATTGTTGTTGCAACTTAATCAGAAATTGAAGTGCAGTTTCTGAATGTTTAAGTTGAATTTATGAAGCCCCCAATGATGATTGGATTTTAGAAAGAAGTCTGTATAATTTTGAAGCTATATGTTCTTTTGACTTAGTTTAGTACTTTGATCATGACGTTTGTCTTTTTGTTTGCGTTGTTTCTGTTTAGTGCAGTTCGTTTTGTGTATTTTGTTACTGTTATAGTTGTGGGAATATATATTTATCAGGCTAACAAGAAGATGACACATGGAAAAAGAATATTCCTTAGGTCAAACTTATTACCCTAATTAAATATTTAATTAGGGAAGTTATTTTTGATTTAAGATAGAAATATCTCCCTAAATCAAGGAACCAATCTCCATCAAATCTCTTGGAGTAATTCCTATTATAATTTTTGGGAAAAATAATCATAATTAAATAACGATTATTCTCCCAAAACCTTAGCACATAAAGAGAATATAAATACATGGCTACACAAGACATTCAAGATAATTCCAAAATCTTACAAAAATCCTCTTTCTCTCCTTGCAATTGACATTCCCTCTCTCATCTCTCCCACACGGCTAAGTGCCACCACACAAGGCTCTAGCTACCTAGCTCTCCCCATGAGAGAAAACTCCATCTATTTTAGCTATTACCCTATCTTTTCTCAAAGATCCAATTGGACTAACTTAGGCATTGGAGGGCCTTTAGCCAACAGCCCCCAGGTGTGGTGTATTTACTCCTATTTATTTCGCAGGGATCAAGGAAGAGAGAGAAAGAATATCAACGATCGATGAATCAACCAGGGAATATTCTCCTGTGAGAAATTTGCACAAACATTTTGGTGCTTTTATTGAGAGCATGAGTTATACTCAACGTGTGCTCTTGAATAAAAGAAATATGTTTCCACCTATACGTCACTCAACCGAAGCCTTCCAGAAAACCATGGTTGGAAGGAAGTGCATGAGAAGCAAAAACGTTCCCACTACCCAATCCGCGACTTTTGTGGTTGAAACTGCAGCTCCTCCTCCCAACCCATGGCCATGAACCTCATGCCTTCTTACGACACCACTGCCGCAAGCGTACCATCAGCTTATGCCGCCGCACCAATTGTTAGATATATGCCTTAGAAGCCAATATAAAATGGATAATTGTAAGAAAATAATATATAATAATCAAAGGGGCAAGAACGTTGCTCTAGATACATAACGTACACAAAGTAACAAATCCATGGATTAAGATATAAATGGAAAGTGGTCTAAAAAAGTTAGATGCACGAGATCTTTCCATACATATTAATATCGTATCCTAAAATGTTCTTGGTCATAGGATCACCACAGGCCATGACCCAATCATGGAGGAACTTTATTCATTCCTTCCTTTGCTGCCGTGCTCGACGTATGCTCCCTGTACACCTCTAATGAAACCTTAACCCGTGTGCAATTGGGCTCCACGTAATTCTCTCCTCTTGATCCATGATGTCAAGCAGACCTTAGTCTTAGAGTTGACCTATTGACTCAAAGAATGGAAGACCAAAACAATTTTGTTGGACAACTCCTCAACTAGATTGACTTAGTCTGAGGCCTTGGCCTTGGACGAACGCACTCGTAGGTAATTAGAGAGGTCCCATGAAGGTCCAGCAAGAACAAGAGGATAAGGAGAAGAACAAGAGCTTGCTCAGCACTTTGGCTCCTAAGCATTCGGAAGTCCTACTTAAAATATATCGAGTCTCTAATCGAGGTTAAGTCCAAGGATCAACGTGCATGAATGGTTGGGCCCACGACATGATGTTCATGCCCTTCTGGGTCCACAAAAAAGTGTTCATGAGACTAGGCCCTCAGGAAGGTCAATCTATCAACCCTTGTAACAAGTTATGTGAAGAGCCAAGCCACAGAGAATCTCTTGCAAGCACAATCCAGAATAAGATCCCACGTAGGATTTGAACCTATGATGAATCAGTGGAAACAATGATTAGTGGATATTGGTACTGTCACTGCACAGGAAGAGAAGGATTGGGGATTAGTGGTGTACCAATACGCCACATAGGCAAGATGACCAAGAAGGTCAGCCCCTACGAGCCATCGAAGAAGTTAATTAGCAGCGCCCTCATCGTGAGAAAAATCGACGTGAAACACGTACTTGGTGAGTAGAGGACATTGAGAAATTCGTGAATAACCGACTTTGGGACTTGAAAATTGAAGGAGATTCAGAGGATACCTTACGTAGGGAGATAGACCAAGTGAACTCTTCTTCTTTCACTAGTGAGATCGAGCAGGTAGCTCCCCCAAAATGGTTCTCAACGTCATCCTTCAAACCATTTAAAAAGGATTCCGATCCCAAGAGCCATCTCAAGTATTTCAAAAGTGCTATGATCCTGTACAAGGCTGAAGACGCTCTGATGTGCAAGGTATTTGCAATGCCCTGTGAGGAGTAGTCCAAGACTGGTTCCATACCCTGCCGCCCTGGTCCGCCTATGCAAAAAGCAAGATGAATCCCTTCAAGAGATTCAAGATAGAAAAGGTAAACATCATAGGATGCAATGACCAAATCGTGTCCTCTGCCTTCAAGAAGGGCTTGCGAACTAAGCATGGCTTATACCACAAGCTGGCTATCTGAATTGGCTATCTCTCTAAGACAGACTATGGCAGAGGTCTTTGTACTCGTAGACACCTACGAGCTGTGGGATCACGATCGAATCGCCGCGAAAAAGTTTACCCGGAAAGCCAATTAGATTCAGCAACAAGACCAGTGGCAAGTGCAAGTCGCAGCCCCAAGGGGACGCTCTAGCAGATGAAAACTACATTAAATTTTAGCCAAAGTGAAAAACAATCCTTAGGTGAAGAGACCACCACTCTTGAAGGAAGATCCAACTAAGAGGAATACCAGAAAATATGATGCCTTTCATGAGACACATAGACATTTAACAAATGATTGCTTTGCTTGGAAAAACACCTTAAAGAACTAGTGGGAGAAGGCCACTGTACAGAGTTCGTCGCGATGAAGGCCATCTAGCATATTGGGGATCGCGAGGCAACCAAGAAGCCTTCTAAAAGGTCATAAGGATTAATATGATCTTGGTCGATTTCGAGGAGTCTAGGTTGACCAACATAGAAGGGGAAGATTAAACGCCACTACGATCTCCTAAGTCTTAATCAGACTCCAACTAGCCAAAGACGATCCCGTGACCAGCTTCCAGTACAAAGAATTGATTGGCCTTGATCTGCTGCATAACGATGCCCTCATCATACACATTCAAACTGCCTAAGTTATGATCGATCGAATCCATGCAGATGAGGGCAAAGCAGCTAACATCCAACAACTGTTGATCATCCAGTAAATGGGTATAGAGACAACCCTAAACCCTAAAGACATCATTTTCCTTAGCTATAGTCTGACCAGCCACCTGCTCTTCGTCTACCTCTATGTCCACCGCATTGATTTGCTCACTTTGAGAAAAGAGCATGTCAGAGTAGAACGTCTCAACATCTTCATCTTCAATGAAATAACAAGGAACGACCCCACTCTTGCAGTCAAAGTAACCCAGCTATATGCTTCGATAACGACCTCAAACTTGGATTGCCATGTAGCTTTGTGATAGGGTTTAAGATTGGCTAGAAGTTTGTCATAGCTTCAAGCCATGTCAGCATTTTTGCGCTCGTGACGGAAGAAAGCTTCCTTGCGGCTATGCAGAGCAGCTACAGAAGAATTGAGTTCACTATCTTTTTTTATCAAGGAAACTTTTCAGCACATACATGCTCTCATTCATTTCAGACACCCTTGTTTCATGGCAGATCTGCTCTGCCGAGAGCTTGCCAGTCAGATCAACATTCTTTTTCTCCAACTCACTAAGCTAAGCAGAAGGATGAGGCAACATCAGACGAATTTCGAATGGCCTCAACAGCCAAAACTACACATTTTTGAAGTGAATAGACAACCGCTTCCTTTTGCTTTTCCAAGGAAAGATTTGAGAACAAGCCAAGATCACTAACCTGATGTATATGATCAACTAGCTTGATGCAGGCAGACGGGCTTGATAAAAAGTTCGTCACGAGCAGATCATACACACATACATCCTTTGTGAAGTTGCACTTGTCAACCTTTGGACCAGCTGTTTGAGTTTTCGAAGAATCCTTCGCCCGAGTAGATGACTCTCTAGCCTTCTTAGCCACCATTATCCTCGCCTCCAAAGGAGTCCATGACATTGAATCAGCTCTATGTTTGATTGCTCTTGGCTTGATAGTTGGATCGCCATGGTTAGGTGGAGGAGCAGTCCTCCCAGTTCAATCCTCATTCCTTGATTGGTGTGGACAACTCAAGCTTAGTGGAGGAATGCCAACATCTCTTTGCTTCTCGGCAGGTGAACTTGTTCGGGAATGGACATCTTTCTAGGGTAGATTGCAGGTTCTAGGATTGTCAATTGGAGACTTGACCGGAATATCCTGGACATTTTGCATGCCACCAATTTTCTTACTATCCACACCAACGAGGTGCTTGACATTAGCAGATGAGACCTCTTTCGAAGAAGATTTGATCACAACAGAATGAAGTCTTGGCTTTTTTGTCAGTGGAGACACATCCCTTGCCCATGAGGTTCTAGCTTAATCTTTAGAGGGCCTGGCATGAACCTTCCTCTTTTTAGAGAGTGCGGTCGAGGACTCCTCCCATAGTAGATTGTCCGAGGTGGCAACCTAGTTGGGATGTACATATTTTATAGTGATGCACTCAATAACCTTAATGAAACAATGTAATATGTTTTATGAATTAATAAATTTATTGTTATATTTTAAATAGGTTTTCTAAAAAATTTGTAACAAAAATAAAATAAAATGCCCATCGGCGGGCCTGGGCCTAGTCCTTTGAAACCTCCGCTCGGTCCGGCCCGGCCCAATGACGAACCCTACTATAACCCCTCATTGAAATGATCGGATGGGTCTCCTTATTTTAAAAGCCTGCAATATTTTGATCCAAAACTTATATCTCATATGATGAATTGTAATAACCATTTGAAGTTCATATCTGGTGTTTCCTTTTTGACACTTTTTAAAAAATAAAAAAATAATTTTTATCTTTTTTAGTCTATAAATATGATAATTTACTTTGTTGCTTCCTCTGATCTGATGCGTGTACTATGTGGAAAAAATGCAATCTATAATCACAAAGAATACTGAACAAATTTAGAGTGCAAGAACTAGCATCACAAAGCGAAAGCATTACAAGGATAATGAAGAAAACTCAAAAATCCTTATTCCAAAGCAACTTCAGTTGCTCATTGCTCCGGAGAGACATACCCCATCTAAATAAATGGAACTGAATGCCAAAAATCTTGACAATTTGTTATTCAACACCAACGCATAATTACACAAGCTAAAACCAACAAGACTGACAATTGGTCCTGCAAATTCTCAAGGAGAGATTAATTTTATAAAAAATTTGAAAATAACGGAGTTGCTTTTGATAATTATACAAAGGCTTTATTGTGGTTGTGTTTTACAAGTCTTTATGATCTGTTTAATTTATTATGTTATTAGCATTAGTCATTAGTTATTGTTCCTTCTGTAACATTTGTAGTTTGTTTGTTATGTAAGACTAATGTTTTTTCGGAAATCTTTTTATCTTAATGTTTTTCCGTTACAGACTTCGGAGCCTGATGCTCCGGGTTATTCGGACCCCGAGACCTACGCATTGGTATAAATTATGCTTGTATTACTTTAATTTCATTTCTTTTGTTAATCGGATTGCAATTTTTTTTGCTACTGAATTGGGTTGCGATTTTGCTGCTGGCGTTTTAAGTTAAAAGTTTAGTTCTTGCTTCCAAGTCCAAAATGCTTTTACTGAATTGGGTTGTAATTTCGCTGTCAGTATTTAAGTTAAAGTTCAGTTCATTCATTTCAAATCAAGAAAAGCACTACCAAATGTAAATGTGCAGAAGAAGAAGCACCACCAAATTGTAAATGGTGCAAGCTTCTATCTCACGGACACATGATAACTGCTGTTGGTGGGAATGGGGGTTATTCTGGCTGGAAACAGTTCATTTTGGCTGAACAGCTTCGAGAGAATCTGGCCTACCTGCGCCATGGGAGAGCATTGATAGTTAAATTGGTAAACTACTTTCTAACATTTGCCTTGCTATGAATTAAGAGAGTTGCCTTAAGGAATGTTAAAAACTTAAAATTCTCTGTCTTAATCGGTTACTCGCGTATCGGTTGATATTGTGGACTTCAATGGTAGATTTTTGGCTGTTGCAAATCCTATAATATTAGTGATTACTAAGGTATTAAACTGCCTGCTGTTGCTTCTTTAATGTGATATTGATGTAAGCGACTTTTCTACTTGATTATACTTTCTAATATCAGGTTGATTTACGTCCCAAAGGGACTGATTTTAATTGTATTGGTGATTGGGTTGTAGAGGCCACTGTAAAGAAGAAAGCAAGATTCGTTTCCTTGACTATGCTTTTATTTATTTATAATATTATCAATCTAAAGATTTTCCTGGAATTCTTGATGAGAAAACTGGTCCCATGTAGTTGGGATTAGGGCTCTATTGAGTTTGAGATCCAAAAGGAGAATAAGGTTCTTTACTTCTCTTTTTGTGCTTGTGCGCATGTACATGTGTGAAGTTCATTAACTGGACTAATTGATAACAGAAATTAAAGCTAGCTGAGTAAATAGGATGACCTATTGTTTACTTGCTATTCTATGAAACAAAATATTACTGTGTATCATTTGAATTTATTTCAACCTGAATTCTTTGGCTGTTTCTTGGTGCAGGGGCGGGACTGTTCTGGTTAGTCTTTTAAGTGGAAGTTTATGTCAAGTGATTCTAAAACATTTTGAGACCTGAACAATTGTGTACATAATACATGTAACAAGAGGGAAAACAGTTGTCGTCGTTTTTCCTTATCAATTGATTATCCTTTGGTTTTAAAATTAGTACTAATCTTTTACTCTGCTCTAATTTATCAACAATAATATTTTCATTATTTGAGAAATATACTGTATCTGATAGTTTACATTACACGGTCTCTATAGGGCTCAGCAAATGTTGGGAAATCAGCATTCATCAGTGCTTTGCTGAGTAAGTTAATGACATTCATTCTGTGTTTTGTTGCCTTTGGTAGGCATGTAGCTTATTCAAGATTAAAGTTAGTGTTTGTACCATATTTGGAAAATGGGCAAAAAATGGTCTAATTCTGAACAAAGGTTTATTAAGCCCAAGTCCAATATATTTCCTCTAGAAAAGACAAAAAGATCGTTTTGATTTTGGGCCAACGGTGGGTAAAAACTTTATAGAAAGCCAGAGTGCTAAGGGGCCCTAACTTTGGTCCACACTAAAAGTTAAGAAAATTGGTAACCGTTGCACATCGACCCACGTGAGGGTCTAAAGAAGGATTGTCACCATTAATGGCAACTTGACCGCTTTCTCTCCCAACAGGAAAAGCGAGCTGGATAATATCCACTAAGATCGGAAGAAAACGATTACCAACTGGATTTCCAGTTACAAAGGACTCAAATCAGAAAAACATCTCTTATGACCAATGTTGGTCCTATTCTTAATAACTAAAATGAGTTTTTAAAAACAGTAACTTTAATTTTCGCAAGTGCACGAACCATTTATAGTATAGCTTATGTAAATATGAGGTCGATTTCACAGAAAATGGTAACTTGGTTCCAAGTTAAAAACATAAAATAAAGAAATTGACTAACTAAAGGCAAAGTCGAATTCAACAATGCCTCTTGCTAATTACTCAAGGTCTAGGACAAAATCCTAGGACCACACACGCACTCGAAATTAGGGGTTTTGTTGTTGAAATGGTGACATGAAAGTGAAAAGAAAGAGATGGAAAGTAAACACTGGCAATAATCAACAAGTTGTGAAACAATGATTGAGAGGTGTTAGAGCCTTGGAATCGACTACTAGTCTTCCTATCCAAGTTATGAATGCATAGAAATTGACTCAAGCTTCATCAACAATAGATTATCGCATACAAGCTTATGGTATCTAGGTGCAGGGTGCATGATTCTTCTAAAGGATGTGATTATGCATGGTATCTGCACAACACGTGATCTCTAATATGCAACCTAAGCATGGTCTCTACTTAGAATAAAGCATACAAGAGTCATTAAGCTCCTTGAGAATATGATAATTACACAAGTCCTAGAACATGGTCTCTATCCTAGTCAACCTATGGTTATTAACCCCTTGAATGATTCTTAGGCCATTCATGTGTTGCTTGTGCAAGGAGAGTAGAATTGGTGAATCTAAACCCCTTTCCAACATATGCTAGATGCATAAAATCCTAGTTAACAACTTAATAATGAAAGTAAGGAAATCAATTAACTATAATGAATATTCATGATGAGGGCTTCATCCTAAACCCTAACTAAATGGATTAGTTAGACATAACTATGAATACAGAAAATAAGAAACACATAGATAGAAAAAAGAGAATAGAAGAACTAGCTGGTGGTAGCAAGGTAGTTCCTAGGACAGCTCCAAGCTCTCCCTCCTTTGCAACTAGCTCTCTTTTCTCTTTGTGGTGAATTTAAATGCGCGAGTAATGGATGAAATGAATCTGTCTCTGTCTCTCTCTCTCCCTCTTGAATGAGTGTGCAGCGGTTTGGGCCTAATTTGGCACACCCAGCCCAAAAGCCCAAAAACAACAAGGCAAACCACAGGGCCCAAGCAGTCTGGACTCTACAAATAAACTTGGGCCTCGAAAAAGAAAAAAAAGCAAGCAGCCCATGGCTCCAGAAAAATCAAAAGGGCTTGAGCATGATTAAAAGAGAAGAAGGAGTCCAAAAGGAAACAGACCCACGTGAATCTTTTTCTCTGATTTAGGAAAGTCAACAATTTCAACTGGGTTGATAAAGAGTTGACAGAGGCAAGCAAAAAGAAGGGATGTCTCTAAAATCTTTGCCACCAGAAGATCAAAACCCTTTTATATATTCAGAGATATTGTTTCTACTCCAAAGAAAGCACCATCTTTCAAGGGATACACGGACCAAGTTCTCAAAAAGAGATAAGCAGGAAAACAGGAGTTGTTCAAACTGGAAAAGCAAACTGAACATCACAGTTTGAGCTCTCACAAAGGGGCAGTTGGAATTAAAGATGGGTTAGGTTCTCTTCCAAAAAACAGAGAAGTGATTGGTCTTAAAAGAACTGACTATTGAGAGCCTATCTGCCAGAATTGATAAAAACCCCTTCTTCTTTGTATTTTAAAAATGAAAGATCTTTTGAGAATTTTGCCGCCCATTATTAAAAGAAAGAAACCCTACTCCAGAACATTTCTTATAAATATAAAGAGAGGGTGAACAGAGCAAAAGACTTAAAAAATTGAACAATCAATCAAACAATCAAAAAAATCAACCAAAGGCAAAAAACTCAAAATGATCACTTGATCACTGAGAACCTTCAAACAAACTGGAGCAACCAAAAGCTCATTTGAGCCACAAAAGAAGCCAGCTATAGATCAGAACTTCCAAAGTTTAGACTTAGAGAAATAAGTCATTCAAAGCGAGACTTCTGTCGTTAAAAATTTGGTTCAGCAGAAGCCAAGACAAGCAGAGTTTTGAGTTTTCAAAAATATGAAAACCTCAACAAATTTTACAGTGCACTTCCAGCTTATTAAGTCCTCAAGTCTAGCCACTTCTGTCCCTTCAGACTGAAGAAGCCGCAGTTCTGCCCTCTCAAAAGCCTCCCAAGGCTTGAAGTGGATTAAAGCTCTGCCCAAATTGAACTTTGGTATCGATTTACAGCTGAAGCTAAGCAGTTGAAGTTGTTAATAGCTCAGTCCAACACAGGCATACTCAGTCCAGCCCGAATTAGAAGTTTCTACCTAGGCAAAAATGGGATTCCAGCCATCTTTTTGTCTTTCTAGAGTTGATTTCTCCCTTTTTAATTTTGTAAAAGGGAGTTCTGCCTAAAACAGTCCACTTTATTATCATCTATTATGGCCAGAACTACCAATTCTATACTGTGATAAATTATGAAGTCCTCACCAGTCTGAGGTAGGAAAAGAACTTATTTGGGAGATATTCCTCACCCAAATTCACAATTGCTTGTTTAGAAATCAGTAACATGGGGCTCAAATTATCTATTTCAAAGAAGTCTGTTAGGATTTTTTATTGCTAGCAGTGGCACGCTCGCACACCAAAGAAAGTTGGCTTGTTGACTAGTTAATGGTTTTCAAGGCAATGGGGACCCTTCCATCACAGGAGTAAAAAACAAAACGGGTGAACAGCAGCTCTCCATTTATAGAGTGCCAATTTCTTCTTCCCTTTTGGCTGGTGAAGCACATCTCTCTTAGCTGCTCCCAACTGCCTTAGTTGCCCAATAAATGCCAACCGCTCTAGCTGCCCAATAAATGCTTTTATTTTGCTAGTCCTCAAGTAAAACAAAATAAAACTACCATTTAGAAAACCGGAAATAAGCAGCTAGTCTACGAAATAATATCCTCAAAGAATCACAATCAAAATCTAAATTCCATAGATAATTCAAGAGTATGCGCAGCTTACAAAGACATCCTTAAGTGTAGTGTGTGAATGCCGAATCAGAACAACACCTGCAACTCAAATAAGTACATGAGCGCACACTTAGAGCAAAATTAAGAATTCCGAACCCCATAAGCTCATTATCAAATCAGCTCTCCACAGTAATACCATACAATACCGAGGATCAAAAGGACTTTACAAGGGTTGTAATAAGGCTTAGGGTAGTGGCTGAATGAAAGAAGAGGCATGGATGTATAACAACATCTTGAGCACAACTAAAGCACATGTAAGAGCATGAGAGATTGCTGAACTTTGTAATGAGCAAGGAACACATACACGAGTATATTTTCAACATAATTTTAGCACCTTCATATCTGTTTATTTGGCCTAATTTTGTGGCTCTTTACCCTAGATCACCATGATCTTTTCCTTATAACACCCTAAGGGGTGACTACATTGGTCACACTTCATTACCTCTTTTGATTAGTTACCAATAACCCCCAAACTTATTTCTTTTAAACACTTGGCTCTTTACCCTATATATATCGCTCATTGAGAGAAGAATAAACATATCAGTTTAAACCCTAATTATTTTTGTGTTCTCTCTCTCTCTCTCTCTCTCTCTCTCTCTCTCTCTCTATAGCAAAGCTTGTATTGGTAGGCTTCGGCGCGGCAATAAGAATTACACGAACAACTTTTGAGGTTTTAAATTATTTTCAAAATTTGTTGATTTTTCGTCCAAAAATTAATATTTTTATTTTTATTTTTTAGATTGTAGCTGCAGCTGATATAGCCTAGAATGTAGATGCATCCCTGAATTTGTCAGGCCTTGAAAATGGTAGTTAGATGAGTAAAAATGCTACCCATTAGAGCAAGCGCAGTGCTAGGGCCTTGTCCTGGCAACAGGCCCCCCTGGGCCCGAGTTCCACCTCCAGCGTGCCAAACCCAGCCCGGGCAAGGCATGAGACCCACTAGCCCGAGCAAGCTAGCAGGCAAAAATGGATTGGGTTGTTGCCCAAAGGCTGCTAACTTCAACGTGACGTCAACGCTGACCCACCAACCCATATAGCCCAACGGCTACAAGCTACGTGGCTTCTCCTGGAGCCTCCAATCAAATTGTCTTGCCCAATCCAAAGGCTGAAAAAAAATATCAAACAATTTTTTAAAAAAATCAAAAAATTAGGAAATTTTTTTCTATAAATACCAACCAATATTATTCACTTTCCACACTAAATCTTCATATATAAATTCATCTCCTTCCAATATTTTTCACTTTCTACACCAAAATTCCATTTGTGCAAAAACACAGATGTTCTCTTCCATCGAAGCCGGAGGATCATGGACAAACGTTTAAAGAGGTCAAATATGGGCGGCAAGGTAAAAAAAAATTAGTTACCATTTTATTCAATTTAATGTCATTTTTAATATATATTTCTTGCATTTTCAATTTCATTTCTTGCCCATAGTCGGTTCCAGTGGTGCATTCCGTGTTGGAAATAATGGCACTATTACGTCCTCCGAAGGAAAATACTCCCCCACATCATGATCTGGTGGAACTGCCTTCGCCAATGGTTGAGTCGTCCTTATACTCGATTGTGTCAAACTATGAGGATCGGGAGTATTTCAATTGTATGATGAATGAGTAGGTATTTCAATTGTATGATATGAGTGAGATGTGAATTTTATAATAAATATGGACACGTGACAACCAAAAATCTTATCCAAAAATGTTATCTGAATTTTTAGGTGAAAATTTTATAATAAATATTGACACGTGGCAACTGAAAATCTTATCTGAAAAGCTCATCAAAATTAATGGTTTAAGTATAAAAATAGAAAATAAATTAAAGTGAATAGTAATTGCTCTTGCCATTGCTTTTTACGGTGGAATAAAAAAAGACAAGACTGCCACTATTCACGTGAATACTGACAAACTTTGCCTTACCCTTGCCTTTTGGGGTTGAGTGTGCCGTACAAGTTAGCTGGAGACCTTAATAAGAGCATCCACAGGGGGGTGTGTATTTTCGGAGGTGTAAAACCACTTTTACATCCCCTTTACACCCCCAGGGGGTGTAAATACGTTTTTTGCTCCAATGGGAAATGATGTAAATCCAAAGATGCATATTTGATTTGTTTGTGATAATTATTTTTTGTGTGCTTTTTTTGTATGTTTTAATTTTTAAAATTAACTTTGTGTGTGTTAGATTTATTTTATTTTTTCAAATAAATGGACCTAAAAAAATTTAAATTTGGAGAACATATGATTTTACCTACAAACTAACATAAAAATATCTATGTAGAAATCTGGGGCATTGGAAGTGCAATGCAAATTGCATGAAATCTAGGCCTTCCATTTTGAATTCCAATCCTTCTCTTTCCCTTTTTCTCTTGTGGGTCCCGCCTGCAAAGGATGTAAAAAAAGTTGCAAATGTGCATTTAATTTTACATCCATGGTGGGGGTGTATTTTTACAATCTTTTCATTGGAGATGATTCCGGCGACAAATGGTGTATATTTAAGAGCATCCACAATGGGGGGTGTAAATTAGGGGGTTTAAAGCCACTTTTACATCCCCTTTACACATCCGGGGGGTGTAAATACGTGTTTGCTCCAATGGGAAAAGATGTAAATCTAAGATGTATAATTGTTTTGTTTGTCTTAATTCGTTTTTGTGTTAAATTTGTATTTTATGTTTACTTTATAAAATTAATTTTTTTTTTGTATTAGGTTAAATTTAATTTTTCAAACAAATAGACCTAAAAATATTTAAATTCGGAGAATATATGATTTCATCCAAAAACATTGGGGGGAGCATGAAAACCACAAATGAGCAAACAACATGTGAATTTTTTTTTCCAGCAATTACTGTAGCAGTGGGTCCCAACCTTTTATGATGACTTTTCTTCATTTTTCTTCTCTTTTCTCGGGTAGGTCCCACCTGCAAGGGATGTAAAAATAGATGTAAATATACATTATATTTTACATTTCCATGGTGGTGATGTATATTTACATCCCTTAACATCTTCCCATTGGAGACGATTCCGATGACAAGGGGTGTATATTTAACATACACCCCCATATACACCCCCCACTGTGCACTAGTAAAAAAAACCCCTTGCGCGACCAAATTTTGCGCGACGAAAAACTATTCGTCGCTCAAAGTCACTTTGCACGACGAAACTCAAAACTTCGTCGCTCAAAGTATTGCGCCACCAAATTTTGCGCGACGAAAAATAATTCGTAGCACAAAGTCACTTCGCGCGACAAACTTTTGCGCGACGACAATACATCGTCGCTCAAAGTCTTGAGCGACCAAATTTTGCGCGACGAAAAAACATTCGTCGCGCAAAGTAACTTTGCGCGACAACACTACATCGTCGCTCAAAGTGACTTTGCGCGACGAACTTTTGCGCGACGACAATACATCGTCGCTCAAAGTCTTGCGTGACTAAATTTTGCGCGACGAAGTTATTGTTTCGTCGCTCAAAGTAACTTTGCGCGACAACAATACATCGTCGCTCAAAGTGACTTTGCGCGACGAAACAATAACTTCGTCGCGCAAAGTCCTTATAAAAATAAAATATATATATTTTAAAATCTTTGCATGACGTAATCCAAACATTTCGTCGCCTAAACTAATTTATTTTTGTTTTTTATTTTGTATGCATATAACACTTAAGAAATTAAACAGTATATATATTTATTAAGTAGCTTTAAATTTATTATTTTAGATCGGATCGGATTTTTGTTAGAAAAATATATTATTGTTGTTCAGATTGGGTTTTTGTTAGAAAATATATATTTTAAATTGACGATCGAATTAGTTCATTGTATTCATATAGGGTCAAGGAGTGTAGCTGTAAAAAAATCATCAAAATCGGAGTTAACATAACCGTTAAATCGTGATTTTTCATTATAACCGTCGAAAAGTTTTGTCCCATTACTTGATCTCTGAATGTTTATTTTTTCCGATTTTTGGCGTATATGATCTCGAAGTATAAACAAACAAGTTTGACGGTTGGATCGTTGAAACTAGTTTTGGTGAATGCATATGCCATCAAAACAATATATTCACTAACAATTAAGAGTTTATTTATACGTTCGTTAAATATAACATAAGATTTTGTGGTATCCACTAGTGTAAATATTTTAAATTGAAGATCAAATTCAGTCATTGTATTCATATAGGGTCAAGGAGTGTAGCTGTAAAAAATCATCAAAATCGGAGTTAAAATAACCGTTAAATCGTGATTTTTCATTAGAACCGTCGAAAAGTTTTGTCCCATTACTTGATCTCTGAATGTTTATTTTTTCCGATTTTTGGCGTATATGATCTCGAAGTATAAACAAACAAGTTTGACGGTTGGATCGTTGAAACTAGTTTTGGTGAATGCATATGCCATCAAAACAATATATTCACTAACAATTAAGAGGTTATTTATAAGTTCGTTAGATATAACATAAGATTTTGTGGTATCCACTAGTGTAAATATTTTAAATTGAAGATCAAATTCAGTCATTGTATTCATATATGGTCAAGGAGTGTAGCTGTAAAAAAAAATCATCAAAATCGGAGTTAAAATAACCGTTAAATCGTAATTTTTCATTTATAACCATCGAAAAGTTTTGTCCCGTTACTAGATCTCTGAATGTTTGTTTTTTGCGATTTTTGGGGTATACGATCTTGAAGTATATACAAATAAG
Source organism: Prunus dulcis (assembly GCF_902201215.1). Taxonomy (NCBI): domain Eukaryota; kingdom Viridiplantae; phylum Streptophyta; class Magnoliopsida; order Rosales; family Rosaceae; genus Prunus; species Prunus dulcis. Next base: position 37,657 of record NW_023010114.1, read on the forward strand.
TCTGACGGTTGGATCGTTGAATGGTGTGTGTATATATATTTATTTATTAAGTAGCTTTAAATTTATTTATTTTGTACGTATAACACTTAAGAAATTGAATAGTATATATATTTATTAAGCAGCTTTAACCTTATTTATATTTTAAATTGTAAAATAAAATAATTTTAATTTTATTATTCATAACAATTATTTTTATAAATATTGTGTTACGAACCAATTTTTCGTCTCTCAAAAGTTTGCGCAACCAACAGTTTGTCGCGCAAAACTCTAAAAATTTGGACGGGTACCAAAAATGGGACGCGGGATTTTTAAAAAAAATAGACTTTGCGCGACCAATATTTTTTTTAGACTTTGCGCGACCAATATTTTTTGTCGCTCAAAACTTTGCGCGACCAATATATTTTTTTCGTCTCGCAAAAATTTGGGCGGGTACCAAAAATCGGACGCGGGAATTTTTTTAGACTTTGCGCGACCAGTACGTATTTTTCGTCGCGCAAAAATTTAAAAATTTTGGCGGGTACCAAAAATGGGGCGCGGGGATTTTTATTTTTTTTAAATAATTTTTTTAGACTTTGCGCGACCAATAATACTATATTCGTCGCGCAAAAATTTAAAAATTTTGGCGGGTACCAAAAATGGGACGCGGGGATTTTTTTTTTTAAATAATTTTTTTTGACTTTGCGCGACCAATATTCTCTATTCGTCGCGCAAAAATTTAAAAATTTTGGCGGGTACCAAAAATGGGACGCGGGGATTTTTTTTTTAAATAATTTTTTTTGACTTTGCGCGACCAATATTCCTCTATTCGTCGCGCAAAAATTTAAAAATTTTGGCGGGTACCAAAAATGGGACGCGGGGATTTTTATTTTTTTTAAATAATTTTTTTAGACTTTGCGCGACCAATATGTTTCGTCGCGCAAAAGGTTGCGCGATTAATATTCCAATATTTTTCGTCGCGCAAACCTCTGCGCGACCAACAATATTTTTCGTCGCGCAAAGTGATACGGTTTTTAAAACCGAAATAACTCCACCATTTTCTCAATGCCTTTCTCTACTCTTACCTCTCCTTTCTCTTTCCCTCTCCCCAAATCCCACCATTTCTCTCACTCACTCCTCTCACTTAATCTCTCATCTCTCTCTTCACTATCTCTCACTCTCTCTCACTCACTCTCTCATCTCTCTCACTCACTCTCTCATCTCTCTATCACTATCTTCTCTAATTCTCTCACACTCACTTCTCCCTCTCATTCTCATTCACTCTCAATCTTGCCAAAAGGTATATTCTCTCCAAATTTTAAATTTTTTTCATTAATATGTGTTTTTTGAGTTAATTTTGAGTTTGTGTGGGTTTTGGGGTTGAGTAAAGGGGAGGGATTGGAGTTTGGGTTGGATTTGTGGTATAACAATTTTAGGGGAGATTATGCCTTTTTTTTTTTTTTGTGGTTATTTGACCATATTTATTTTTTTTGTAGGGAATCATCGAGACTTTGACGGCTAAAGTTGAGGATTAGGAAGCTATCAAAACATATCCTCCACCACTACCACCACAATACGCTTGTATTAGGATTTTATTATTGTACTTTGTTAATTTATGTGTACATTTTGAATATTATATATATATTTATTGGATAATTTAATCACTATTTTTCATATGTAATTTTATTTTGAATATGTCAATTTAAATTAAAGTAATTAAAAAAATCATACAATTAAATTAAATTTAAAAAGTAAAAATTAATATCAATTTAAATTAAAGTAATTTTAAAAAGAAATCATACAATTAAATTAAATTTAAAAAGTAAAAATTTGAAAAAATTCATATAAATAAATTCATATTAAAGAAATAATAAAACAAAAAGTCAAAAACCTTGCGCGACAAAATATTTCGTAGCGCAAACTATTAAATTAGTTTATTTTAAATTAAAAAAATTTAAAACAAAAAATATTTCGTCGCGCAAAACTCAAAAAATTTGGGCAGGTTCCAAAAATTGGACGCGTGAATTTTTTATTTTTTTTAAATTTTTTTAGACTTTGCGCGACCAATGTTTTCCGTCGCGCAAAACACTGCGCGACCAATATATTTCGTCGCGCATAACATTTGCGCGACCAATGTATTTCGTCACGCAAACTTTGCGCTACCAATATTTTTGGTAGCGCAAAGTGACTTTGCGCGACCAATCTTTTTCGTCGCACAAAGTCCCTTTGCGCGACTATATGTTTTCGTCGCGCAAAGTCACTTTGTGTGACCAATGAAATATCTTCGTCGCGCAAAGTCTTTCTTCACGATCTTTGCGCGACGGATTCTGCGCGACGAAGTTTCTGTCGCGCTGAAATTTGTGCCACTACAATGTATTTTGCGCGACAAAATTCTCTTCGTCGCGCAAAGTGTAAAATGTAGTAGTGGTGGATGCTCTAACATTCACCCCCATATACACCCTCCCATTATGGATGCTCTAACAATATTAATTACCTTATCACTTGACTGAATATTGGTACAACGTAAGTTGATAAGCATAGACATCAAGACTGAATTTTTGGAGATACACGATAAACAAGTTGTTTGCCTTCCTGCTTTTGTCAACACTGCATGCAAAGGCCGACCTAAGGCTAGGCTGGAGTGGGCTCCAGCCTAGGGGAACATTTATGAAATATTAAACATGGTCTTATTATTATAGGTTTGTTCCTACTCAAATAAATATTAGCCCATTGCACCAAATAAATATAGCCCACACATGCATTGTTTTTCTTTTTTTAAATAAATTAATAATAGCTCAGTCCTCTATTTAAAATAAGCCCACTCTTAAAGCATATAGGAAATAATAAATGTCAATCCAATCCAAACCTATATAAATTTGATTAGAAGCAGAACTCACGCTAAGGCTCTATCAACTTGAGCTATTCTAATCATACTGATATTGGGCTATGCCCACATAGAGCAAACATAACAAAATTTCTTCTAGCCACCCAAAACGCCATATTTGAACCTTGAGAACCTAGAAGAAATAGCTCTTCTCCTCTAAAAAATTGTACCAACCTATCTTGAGTAGGTTCTTCAATCTTGGTAAGTTTAATATACATATATTCAATTCCAATTTTTATTGTTGTTGTTAAGTTTTTATGATTTAGGGTTTGAGTGAAAACTTTTGGAGATTGTTGATATATGTTTTATTTTTGCAACTTGAATTATTAATTAGCATATATGATTTTTAATGTCTAGTATTTTTGGGGAATCAACTTATTGTATCTTGTTGATAAAGCAAAAGATGCATCTAATAGAGGGCAAATGACCATTGTTTTAAGATTTGTTGATAAGGATAGTTTTGTAGGAGAACCTTTTTTTTGAGATTGCTTGGTATTTATTTATATTTTGTACTTATTTGTGTTATATTTGCTCGTATTGTGGCTTTGTTTGATTTATAAAATTTTATTTACATTTTTGTTTAAGAGAAAAAAGTCTTATAATATATCTCCTCTATAAATAAAAAAAATTTAACCTACCCCTATAAAAATTCCTGAATCCGCCATTGACTGCATGCATGGACCCAACATTGACTTGAGCCAAGCCATTACCCTCTCTCTCTCTCTCTCTCTCTCTCTCTCTCTCTCTCTCCACCGAAGCTTGTATTGGTATGCCACAACAGTAAGAATTATATGAACAACCTCTGAGGTTTTAAATTGGTTTAACAAAATTCATTTTCGTTAATTTTTTGTCAAAAAATTAATGATTTTATTTATAAAAAAAATTTCCTTCAAATCACAAAGTTTGACCCCAGTATTATATTGCAAATACATTCATCATTTGCATAAAGTTTCATTGAGTGGGCTAGTTTCAAATGGGATGGTTTGTGTCTACATGGTTACAAGAGTTTTTTTTCAAGACTACATGGATATTTGAAATGTTGAAAAATAAAAATAAAAATAAAAATTGTAGCTACAACTGACATAGTCCAGAATGTAGATGCGTTCCTGAATATGTCAGGCCTTGAACATGGTAGCTAGATGAGTAAAAATGCTACCCATTATACATTGGTGGTTGAGTGTGTCGTATACAAGTTAGCTGGAGACCTTAATTACAATATTAATTACCTTATCACTTGACTGAATATTGGTACAATGTAAGGTAATAAGCATAAACGTCAAGACTGAATTATTGGATATACACGAGAAACACGTTGCTTTGCCTTCGACACTGCATGCATGTACCCAACATTTAGGGGTGGGCATAAAAACCGATAAACCGATCAAACCGACCGAACCAAACCAAACCAAATCGAAAAAGGAAGTTTTTTGACTAAACCGAAAAAGTCAACTATGGACCTGAACCGAACCGAAGGTTCACGGTTCGGCCTTCGGTTCCAAAATTTTCAGAACCGGTGGACCTGAACCGAACCGGACAATATTTATATATATACACATTATACGTGGCGTCGTTTGATTGGCCAAAAAATAATTGCATGTGAGACATGTTGCAGAGCAGCGTATCCCTCAGATTTATTTTTTTTCCTTTTCCTTCCGTATCCTTCTCTCTCGCACGAGACACCCGAGTCTCTTCTCTTCTCTTCCCTTCAGTTTTTCATTTCATCTTCTATTTTGACCTAACGGCTGTGCTGTGCCTGTGGCTGCTCAAATCTCCAATCCAGAGCTGCACCTCTGCTGCGGCTGTGCCTGTGGCTGCTGCGATTTCATGATCTCCCGCCCAGGCCTAGGTATCATCCCTTCTCTCTCTCTCTCTCTCTCTCTCTCTCTCTCAAGTCGACCTCAGCCTAACCCACATCACCCCTCTCTGTTTCAGGCACACACAACACAAACCCGATTAAGAGCCGCCACAACCACCTCCATTGCCGAAGGTAAATTCTCTTGTCTGTGCATTGTAGGGTTTTTATTTTTATTTTTATTTTGCTTTGAAATTTATACCTATATCTGAATGATATATGCTATGGGAGCTATGGGAAGTGTTTTCTGTTAAATTAGAAGTGTGCGGTGATGAGGCTATTTGTGGACTAGAGTTTATGATCTGGGTTCTTCTCCCAAAAGTTTGATTACAAACCCTTGGCTGTCTGAGCACTCTTAATATGTTTTCTGTTATCTTCCAATCTGTAGTTTTCCAAAGTGCTTTTTTCCAAAGTCACCCATATAATCCTTGTGAACAGGTTCTCCATTACTCTGGCTGGTGATTGATTCCAGCCTTCTCATGATGTGTGATAAACTTCCCATATTTGCATGTATTTCTTTTCATTCATAATTGCAGTAGACCAATAATAGTTTGCTGAATTATTATTCAAGGTTCACAAATTTGAAATTGAAAATGGACTCCTAGAACGTAACAGGAGAATTTTTTAGGATTATAAGGGAGTGGGAGTGGCAGAGTTATGGGATAGAGTGAAATTTTGGGCTGCCCTTTGGGCATCAACTTCCCTTGCCTTTAAGGATGTACCCTATCCTTCAATTATGCCCAATCTGCTAGCCGTAGTATCTTAAGGGGCTGTTTTATGTTTGGTTGGCTAGTTAGGTGTTGAGTGGCCTTGTGTCTGTCTCTTCAGTTAGTATTATCTTTTATCTACAGTCTAAATGCTTTGTTTTGATCCTTACAATTTGAATAAAAATGTTTCTATTCAAAAAAAAAAAAAAATGGACTCCTAGAAGTTTATGTTTCTAAGCTGGACTGAAATTGCCAAAGTACCATTCAGATGTCCTGGTTATATGTAACAGTTTAGATTTCATCTGTGATCTATTCAAATGTGAATTGGATAGCAATGTTAGATTGCATAACATGTTAATATGTACTGTTAATCTGTTTTCTGTTTTCTGTTCTCCCAAAAGTTTGATTACAAACCCTTGGCTGTCTGAGCACTGTTAATCTGTTTTCTGCTATCTTCCAATCTGTTTTCTGTTATCTTCCAATCTGTTTTCTGTTACAAACCCTTGAAAACCAAATTGTATATATCAGAATGATATATACCTATAACAGATTTGTGACACACACTTCCCAAAAACTGCCCATCTAAACCATTCTTAGATTCTGGAAGTTGGCCTGCTTTCCCTTTGGCAAATTCCAGTAAATTTGAGAGATTATTTTGGGAGCTCTCATTTAGGATCAATAGCCCTTGATTTTGCAAGCAGCAGATCCGTGTCCACATCTCCTTATCTAGCTTAAGGGTCAAAGCACCATGTGTATATTCTCATGCCTAAGAGAATCAACTTCAAGCTTTGTATTAATTTTTTTTTTTTTTGAATGATTTATGGTTACATAAGTTTTAAATTGTGTGGCTTTTGAGACTGTTTTGATTTGAGCATGAAAGAAATTTGGTTTGAATTTTAGGGTTTTTGTAGAGCAGTGGGTATTTTAGGGTATTTGGTTTGAAATTGGTTTGAATTTATGAAAGGAATGAAGCTTGTTTGTAACCTAACCCTAGTTTTGTTTTCATTCACTGTTGTTTTGCATTTCTGCTGCTGTGCGCTTTGAAAGTATCGGAAATTTTGCTTAAATGGAGGTAAATTGCTTCTAACCCTATTTTTGTTTTGTTTTGAGTTAATATGTAATCTGTAATCTGTTTTGTTTTAATATGTAATCTGTAATCTGTAATCTGTAATCTGTAATCTGTAATCTGTTTTGTTTTAATATGTAATCTGTAATCTGCTGTTGTAATCTGTAATCTGTTTTATTGATTCTGTGTGTGTTTTAAATCTGTTTTGACTTTTTTTAAATCTTTTTTTTTGGATAATATACATGTTGTAATCTGTTTTCACAGTTGAAATCTGTTTGTTTGGATAATATAGTCTGTTTTCACAGTTGAAATCTGTTTGTTTGGATAATATATATGTTTTAATGCATTTATGGTGAAACTTTGTGTTAATTCTTTTAAGTGTTGTGTAGGTTGCTTTGTGAAGGCTTTTGGAAGAATGGATGCATCATATTTTTTGCAAGGATATTATCTCTATGTGTATTTTTGTGATGGGTTGTAATCTTTAATGTCATAAGTTTAATTTGGTTTGTGTATTATTTTTTGTAATGGTTTGTAAGAGATTATATTTCCTTTCTTGGTTGGTTGGTTGGTTGAATGTGTGTATGTGAGATTTATTTAGTTTAGAAACTTAGATTGGAATGATGGATTTTTATTGCTTGAATGTACATAATTTCAGGTTTTGAAAGAGAAGTAAAAAGTGTTTTGGGCTTGTTCATAAGAATTTAATAGGTTTTGGCAATTTGACAACAAAAAAAGGGGTTTTGGCTGAAAGGGAATTGGATTTGGGCTTTGTTTTGCTAAAAAATATGAATTGGGCTTTTTTTGGCCGAAAATAAATAAGATTTGGGCTTTTGAAAAATTGTAAAAATGGGCTCAAGCCCAAACCGAGAAGAATCAGAACCGAACCGAACAACCGAGCTCATTTCCAGTTTGGCCCATTTTCGGGTTTCAGCCTAGACCCGACCCGACCCGAGAACCGAGCTCTCCTTCGGTTTGGCCCGCAGGTCGGCCAAAATTTGACCCGACCCGAACCGTGCCCAGGGGCCTACCAACATTGACTTGAACCAAGCTATATATATATAATATCTCTCTCTCTAAATTGTTTTAACAAAATTCGATTTTTCATCTAAAAATTAATGATTTTATTTATTAAGACAAAGTTTGCTCCTAATATTATATTGCAAATACATTCAATAAGGTGAATTTTGTCATTTGCATAAAGTTTCATTGAGTGACTAGTTTCAAATGGGATGGGTTGAGAGTTTTTTTTTTTCAAGACTACATGGATATTTGAAATGTTATAAAAAAATAAAAAAATAAAAAAATAAAAAAATAAAAATTGTAGCTACAGCCCTTACAACCCAGAATGTAAATGCGTCCCTTGATTTGTCAAGTCTCTTGAAATTGGTGGTTAGATGAGTAAAAATGCTACTCATTATACATTGGCAGGGTCGTCTTTGAGATTTTGAGGGCCCTGTTCGAAACTTAAATTGGGGTCTTACATAATTTAATACGAAAATATTATAAATACAAATTTGCCATAACTTAATGTCATAAACAATTTTTTTTATAACTAAAAGTCACCATCAATAAACATGTAATGACAATAAAAAATCAAATTCATAAAAATTTAAATGTTTCCATTTGATAAAGTTAAATATTAGTATGTTTGGTACAAAAATAAGCTCCTTGTGCCCTTATAAGGTCTCTTTTTATTTCTTATAAGCAATCTGTGTTTAATAGGGAAAAAAAATGGCATTCTGTGTAGCATGTGATTCTTTAACAATGAATCTATCAAGATTCAAGAGCTCCTCTTTGAGATTAAGTCAATTCCTCGATTTTTCTTTTTCTAAGTCTTTTTGTATATCCAAAAACGTATTTTCTAGTAGGTGGCATGTTTAGATTACAAAGAAAAATTCCAAAACCCTGTAACCTGGAAGAAAACCCTAGCAAGAAATAGATAAATATTTCTAAAAACCATATTCTCATATAACCAATCATCATTATGATAATAATTTAATAAAATAAGTCATATAATATATAGATTGAAATTTAGATATATACCTGAATTTGAAATGATCTTTGAATCTGACTATTTGATTTTGAGTGGCCTTTATGAATTTAGGAATTATGGTTTTCTCTTTTTGGGGTTGAAATTCTTGAATTTGAAAAAATAAGAAAAATTGTCAAAGGATTGAAAAAAGAACCAAAGAGAGATTGATGAATGATGATTATTATTTATTAGAAAATTAGAGTTTAAGAGAAAGAAGAAGCCATGAATTTTTTTTTTTTTTTTGGGGTTTTGAATGAAGAAAGTACTTTTCTTGGAAAAGAATATATATATATATATATTTTAAAGGTGTGATTTTGTTTTCCTTTTTTGTTTTTCAAAATTTTATAATTATGTAAAGATTTTTATTAACTTGTTATAATAAAAATAATATATTAAAAGGAGAATAGATTGGCATTAATAAGAATCGAACTCATGCGCCTCTGTTAAGTGGAGATGCACTGGAAAGTCATCTCCACCGTGCACACTTTTGTGTAAATATTTAGCACGCTATAGTATATATACACTTCCTATAATATTAATACACATATATAATATAAAGAAATTTTTTTTTCGGGAGCCCTTAAGAATCGAGGGCCCTGTGCGGTGGCGCCACTTGCACCACCCCAGGGCCGCCCCTGTACATTGGTGTTGGTTGCATGTGTCGTACAAGTTAGCTGGAGACCTTAATTACAATATTAATTACCTTGGCACTTGACTGAGTATTTGTACAAATTAAGTTGATAAGCATCAACATCAAGACTGAATTATTAGATATACAAGATAAACACATTGCTTGCCTTCCCTGCTTTTTATCAACACTGCACGTATGGACCCAACATTGACTTGAACCGAGCTATTTCCCTCTCTCTCTCTCTCTCTCTCCACCAAAGTTTGTTTTGGTAGGCCTCAGCATCAGTAAGAATTAGGACACCTTTTTTTTTTTTTTTTTTTTTTTTTGTGCGCATCTTTCCAGCATAAGTTTGAAAATGGTAAAATTGCTGATATTCCTTGGCTACACCTTAGTGAACCGGTTGCATAACCAAGGCAAGCACAAGTCTAACCTCTTTTCATCTAAATGGTTACACGGTCCCAATTTGTTGGTCCGCATTGCAGTTGCAATATTAATTACCTTATCACTTGGAGTGAGTATTCAATTGATGCAACGTAAATTAGACATGCGTGCATCAACTTCAAGATTGAATTATCGAATATAGACAATAAATTCTACTGCCTTCCTGCTTTGCTATCAACACTGCCTGCATGGACCCAACATTAACTTGAACCAAGACTCTCGCTCTCCATAGCTTTTTGTTTTGGCTATATATCTTTCGAGAATTAGTTTAAAAATTGTAACATTCGTGATATTTCTTGGCAACACCATTTGGAATTAACTTTCTTCTTTTCGATAAGACCCTTAGGCGCTCAAACAAGGAAATCTGACATTAACTTAAGTATTAAACTCCTTTAGGATTGAAGAGAAACATAGATCAAGTAACAAGTTTGAGGAAGAAAAGATAAAGGTGAACCTGGTAGAAAGTTTAAACAATAGGAATAGTTTTCAAGTTACAAGGAAATTTTTCAAGAGGACAAACATAAATAGCCTACCCAATCATAACGAATCCAACCAACATCAAAATCGGCAGCACAATAGACGCCATAACAATTTCAATGGCAATAAAGATCAATCATGCTTCATT
>NW_023010115.1:0-47665 GCF_902201215.1 Prunus dulcis
ATTGTGACATCTCTTAGCCCGAAAAGCAATATAAACTACTTCACTACCAATTATAATTTTTGAAAAATGAGGGGACAGTGCTTAAAATTTATTATTTTATTTATATTTCATTAAGGCAACTAGTTGGATAAGAATCCGTAATTATTGGTTCCATTTTAATAACATTACTTGGGGTAGTTGGGTGTGGGAAAATGGAAAAGTATATGATGGGACCTTCTGTCACTAGTCAGTAATCCATCACATTTGTATCAATGAATTTGATAGTGGGATAATCCCAAATATGGCTATGCAAACAGCGATTTAATTAACTTTTTGACTGTCTGACTCTGTATGCACCGTTTTGACGTTTTCCCTTTTTTTGTCTTCAGTTTTAATTCACTTCGGTTCAGTGTCTTTGAAAACGGTCAACTTCGAAATATCCCACCTGGAAACACCTTTTCAAAACACTATAAATCATCCGCTAAAACAAAACGTGTACCCCAAATATTCTCGTTTTGCACCTCTGCCCCTCCTCAAATCGTTCCATTCCAAAAACTGTTCAATGAATTCGAAACACTTCACTACAATCGGAGGAAAGAGAAGGAAGCATGTCCATTTGGATATGCCCCAAGCCTTCATCCCGGAGTCCGCTTGGTTTCAAGTGATGTTATACGTGGCAACCGAATCATCGGAAGATCTCTTCCGTATGGCATCTGTGTGCCCATTGTTCCAAACTTTGGCAAACAGTCCACAAGTGTGGAACACCATTTCAATGGCAAAGTACCCATACCATCCTATCTGGAACCGTGCCAGACCTGCGATCCAGCATTTCTTGGAACAATGCAGGGCTTGCGATAACCCTGAGTCCATATTTAGAGAAGCATTCGATATTTTTTTCAAGCACGGTAAGGTGGAAGCGTTGTATGGGATGCGCCCTGCAGCCACGGCAGGCCATATGGAAGCGGCTTATGTAGTTGGACTACTTGGTATGTCCGGAAATGGTCAGTCAAAAGAGGATGCATTACAATTCTTGTGTTGTTTGAATCAGCGTCACAACATTGATATGAAAGGAACCAGGGATGCTTTGACACGAAGATTAAACACAGCATGTGTTGCAACACATATCGTAGATATGTTTGACTATGGGAAGATTAAGTTTAATCGTTGCAGCGCTTGTAACAACAATGAATGGTATTTTGTTATTCAAGGCTGGCCTAGTGAAGACAAGATAAATCCTGCCTTCTGGACTTGTTGCAATCGATGCAAATGGCACCGTGAGAGTATTTTTTTGTCCAAACTGATGCGTGAGTATGTTGTGCGAGGGAATCACGTTTTTTTGCATTAGTTTGAGTACACACAATTTACGGTTTTGATGCATTGTGGACTTGCTTCTCTTCACTTCTAGGTTGGCTGGCTACGGTGTACATATTATGTATAAATGTTGTTTAAAAGTTGGTATTTTGTCATAAACCATTTTATATATAAATGTATAATATTAATTAGATAGGGGAATTATGACTTACATCATAGACGGCTAGGATTGATATTTTACTGACACAGATATTTTGCTCTCCGACCCCAATCTTCAAATTTCGTAAACGAAAAGTCATGCATGGAGTAAATAGGTGTCTTTTCACCGGTGCTTGGGAATGACATTTTCCCACTCTGCAATGAAGGATTTGGTTACACGTTTCTTAAGCAAAAGTTGAACCCTGATTGACGTTCAATAACCTACTTTTTTTTTGTGGAAGGACTACAATGGATGACTTGTATATTTCCATCTTATGTTTCAAAACATCCCTTAAACCTAAAAATGACACAGATATTAACAAATTGAAGAACAAGTTGGACTCAATATAATTAACAAAGGGACAGCATAAAAAGTAATATCATAATAATTCTAATAATTGTGGATAAATAATAAGAACATACTAATGTAGCATAAACATGAAACAGGGAATTCAATAGGAAGATGAAATCTTAATAAGTTCGTAGCAATTTTAGGGTCGTTTTTCTTATTTTTTTTGTATTTCGTTCTGATTTTTCCAAGAAAAAGGAATAAAATAATAATTTCGGGTAAAATGGGAGGATGTGGCCATGTGGACTGACGTACACTTGTGCAACTGCTGAAAGGTGACCGGCTGAGATTGCGCCAGGTGTCTTTTTGCAATTAGGGTTGGCTATTATAGTGGAAAAATCCATTGGAATAGGTAATAAATAGTAGGAAATTCCAAAAAAAGGTTGGGAAAATTACCCGGGCCTCCTTGTGACGTCATAAAACTAGGACAACCTAGAAATCATCCGTCTTGCAATTAAATAATCCTAATTGTTTAACATAACTCACTTTGCTCTTAACCCTAAGTATTGATGTTTGTTAACTTCAACTTCAATAACCTACTTCAACAAGCATCTCCCGTTAATGTTCGGAATAATTTTTAAAACTGCGTAACAATGAATCGGAGAATTAAGCAAGGGAGATGGAGTGTCAATGAGATGGTAGCAATTTTCGGATATTTTTTATATTTTTTGTGTAATTAGTTATGATTTTTGTAAGAAAAAGGAATAAAATAATAATTTAGGGTAAAATGGGAGGATGTGGCCATGTTGACTGACGTACACTTGTGCAAGTGGTGAAAGGTGACCTGCTGAGATTGCGCCAGGGCTGTTTTTGCAATTAGGGTTGGCTATTTTCGTGGAAAAATCCTTGATAATAGGTAATAAATAGTAGGAAATTCCTACAAATGCCCCGAAAATTACTCCGGCCTCCTTGTGACGTCATAAAACTAGGAGAACCTATAAATCATCCGTCTCGCAATGAAATAATCCAAATTGTTTTACATAACTCACTTTCCTCTTAACCCTAAGTATTGATGTTTGTTAACTTCAACTTCAATAACCTACTTCAACAAGCATCTCCCGTTAATGTTCGAAATAATTTTTACACAGCGTAACAATGAATCGGAGAATTCAGCAAGGGAGATGGAGTGTCAATGAGATGGTAGCAATTTTCGAATATTTTTTATATTTTTTGTGTAATTAGTTCTGATTTTTGTAAGGAAAAGTAATAAAATAATAATTTAGGGTAAAAAAGGAGGATGTGGCCATGTTGACTGACGTACACTTGTGCAAGTAGTCATAAGTGACGGGCTGAGATCGCGCCAGGTGTCCTCTTGCTATTATTTTGGCTTTTTTAGTGCAACAATTTGTGGAAATAGGTAATAAATTATACGAAAATCCAAAATTTGCCCGGATAATGACAAAATCATAATTATTTGTACATAACTCACTTTCCTCTTAACCCTAATTCACGTTAACACGTATATTTCGGATAATATTCGATATATAATTTGTAATAATACAATAATTAGTTTCACTATATACAATAATATGTTTTGTTATAAAAGTTGAACATAAATAATAATTGCACATGCTTTGAAGCCATCATTGCAACTACGCCTAGACCTTTCAAGACGTCTGTTCGTATTCAATAAGTTGTCCACATGCAACTGCACCTAGAGTTTTAAACACGTCAGAGGTATTCAATAAGTTGTCCACATGCAACTGCACTTAGAGATTTGGTTACACGTCAGAGGTATTCAATAACAAAATCCATATGACGCCGCATTGGGAATCAGTAATATATTTTCAATCATGTCCAATCACATAAAATAATGCCATACTTTTTCTCAATAACCTCACACAAGTGAAGCAATTTTAAAACCCTTAGTGAATATTTGTCCTAGTCTATATGAGTGTTTATATATTCAGTCTGCATTTTTTTCACAGTATATGTTAACTTTTAGAGGGATTCCACAAACATAAAATATAAAGAAAGCAAGAAATAGTAGGAGATGAACCAGTACAAAAAACAATATATAAATGGTACATAATAATTCCATAACCTTGTCACAAATGCACTCACAAAAGCTTTTCCATAAACCTTGTCCTAACATATAATAAATAAAGGCAACATTGCATATGATGCAACCATGTCCAAATCTGAAACGTGATAAAAAAAAAATGGACATGGCAGCAACATATGACTGAAGTAGATGGGCTCTTTGCATCTTGTGTTTTCGTAATTAAAGACATCAAAATATTAAGGTTTAAATCTTCCATAGTAGTTAGCATCAAAATAGCGTTGAAGCAGACTGTAACGAAAATTCCAATTCCACTGATTTGCCTCTGCTCAAACACGAGAACCAAAATGGTTACTTCCCTTGCTGAGTATATTTGGTGACGTCGGAAACGGTAATAGATGACCAATCAAACCTGGGTACGACGAGTTTTGCATAGGATCGGAAGTAGTCGAATCCAGCTTGCATCACACGCTTCTTTGACTCCTCTGCATTAGATGAGTTCTTGTATTTTTGAACAGCTAGACTCCGAAGTCGTTTGTGTCTACGCTTCATGCGCTGCAACTTCGCCCATTCCAGATTGGCCTGCCTTTTGTCATCTTCAATTTGGCCTTCAACAAATTCCAAACGTGCCCTTGCCCTTTGGATTTCATCAACAAGTTGAAGATGCCTCTCCTTCCAAAAAGCAACAACTCTTTCAGACTCAAAACTTCCAACAAAATGGTCATTCTGTCTAGGAATGTGACATTGCTTGTCTGGTGACTCACTTGCGTGTCGAAGGCGGTCTTTGTTTGGAGGGGTGTTTATTATGCTCACATCAAACTTGGTTAGTAAATCCATTCTTTGGGGGGAATGAGTTTGTTTGGTTGAGAGAGTATCAGTAGATGGAGACAGATTGGGTGGAGGAGTGAGTTTTGTGGGGGAGGAGAATTTATATGAAAGGGGTGATAGTAATACCAAGAAAAGGCTTCCCGCCAAAAATATTTGGTGGACAATGTATAAATTAATTTTTGGTCTGATACAATATAAGTTTAATCCTAACTAGTTTGGTTGAGTTAACTAAGTAGATGTCACTTCCATTGAGTTTCTTTCAACCACTATCAGTGGTGTAAGGAGAGTGTGAGGTTGACATGCTTGAAAAGCAAAACCTGACACCTATTTTTTAAAAATTCCCGCCAAAAAGTACATATGTTGACTACACACAAGCTTTGGTATGTTGGTCTATAAACCTATGTTCCCTTTCTCAAACGAAATTGCATATGCAATCCTCATCCTCCCAAAACAAAGAGGATTATTCAAGCATGTCAACCTCTTCAGGCGCCAACAATACAATCGAAGATGACAAATTGGAGTCGCAGGTTCTATTTCCACATTCTACTCGCCGACCCCTTCCTTTTTCAACATCATTTGGGAGTGAGGGGGACTCCGATGATCCATTAGAGGCAATACATGCAGTCAATGCCAAGCTGGATTATAATTCCAGACTGATCAATTCATGGCACGAGAAATGTGTTGAAGACGAGGCAATTTTGGCTGATCTTAACATTAGAGTGAACAAAGCGTTCTCCCAAAAGAACAAGTATTTGAAGCTGAGTCATAAAAGGAAGCTGAAAGCTGAGGAGTTGGATACAGTAATGAATGATGAAATGAAAGGTTGTTTGATGAACCATATGCGAAGCGAAGAGCACCATAGTGAACTGGAGTTGGCATTCAACGAAGGATTCGACAAATTCCGAGCATTTGCGGCAACAACTCATACAAGTTATGATTGGAACTATGTGTCCCCGGATGCTGGGAGAGAGATACTAGACGATGGGGGTGACATGAATGAGCATAACCACGTCAAAGCTGCTCGGAAGAAGCCGACCGATCCGAGTAAGTGATTGCAGCTTCCGCTGTTCAGTTGGTTGAGGGTGACCGTGGTATTGCACATATACTCCCTTAATGTCATTATCTAATTTAAAATAACACAAATATCAGTTTCATTTGCTTCATATATAATTATTGGGACTATGTATTGCAAGTCATCATGTGTTATAATGTCTAACATTCTATTTTGAAAATATGGACATATTATTCAATAAGCAGTCAATATCACAGCAAGCAGGGAGTCAGTAAATGCTCCTTATCATGTCGATTTACATTAAAGAGCTGGCGTAGTAATGTGTTAAAAAAAAACTGACATGTGAGTCATAAGTAACATAACATGTGCTATACATTGTTTAGTGAATGGTTTATGGTCTATATATATATATATATATAATAAAATTCCAAATATTGCTGAAGATTTATTTGGTCTATATCACTAGGGATATGAGTGGCCATAAGCATGTGAGACCTGCTAAGAAGAAGCTGACGAGTACGACCGAGTGATTGTGGCTACTGTTGTTCAGTTGGTTGGGGAGATCGTGGTATTGCTAAGAGGGAGCACATAATATGTTTTGCAATCAAATGTTCTTTTATGTGTGGAATTATGAGTATTTATGTAAGTTAGTGTACCCTTTAATATTTGTCATTCAGTATCGAAATGTAATTGGCTGCAATGTTATGTTTCTTTTTTACACGCTGCTTTCTATTTGCTCTGTTCCAACAAAGTGCTTAAAGTATCCTTCAGTTACAAAAGTGTACAAAATCGTGCCCTTATTAACCAGTTGGAAAAAGTGGCTACTGCTGGAAATGATTACTGGTAATGGAAACAACAGAGTAACTGCTAGAAATGCTGCATTAGCCTGAGGATTTGAAAAATGAATCTCTGTTAAAGCATAATTCACCCTAAACTGGCCATTTTACATGGTAAAAGTCATTGCTTCTTCACATAACTCAAAATTTCATACTTTATCAAATGTCTTTGAAAATTTATAAATAGGGAGAAGATGTAAAATTAACATGTCTCCAAATTTCATGGACGAATGAAACCAAGCAAATTTTCATTTCAATTACCAGTGGACATAGTAAGAGCTCATCGGTGGACATGAACAAAAACACAATAATATTCAAAAACTGAATCTATAAAACTTCACCTGATCATTAATCTTCATAACAACCACATTTCGTCTAATACAAATATAAATCATTCACTTGGTCCGTGCATCTTGTCAAAATCGTCGAATAATGGGTCACTACGATGTATTGGAGTTGATTCGTCGTTGTTCGACGGTGATGTCCTGCATAAACATCAAACACAAGCACATCAAAATTTTACCTATTCAAATTTTAGATGCTATTACAAATAGTGTTAGCATCTTACGGTGTGTTCAAGGCTGGGCATTGTCTTCTATCATGACCAATGTGTCCACACTCTCGACAGTGTCTAATCCCTCGCTTCATTGCCTTTTCCTTTGCTCCCATTACTCCTTTCGACCTTCCTTTGCACCTCACTCTCTTAGGGTCTTTCATATATTGTGTTTGAGAGCTGGACCCTCCAACTTCGTTATTACTTGGTCCATCCTTCAACAACTTCAACTTCACCTGCAAACTTTTTAGAGTCTCTGACAGTACCTCACATCCTTCTTCACTCATTAATGCATCCTCAACCACATCTGAAGCAAGTCGAGACATTGTACTCCGCTTTATTAGAAGGCCAGGATCTACACAGTCTTTAATTTCTTTGCCATTTGCATCGACACCAATCCACATTTCGCAGTTTTCTTCCACCTCTTCAAAATATATTTTTCGGGCATATATTCAATCTGGTCCCTTCTGAACAATGCTAGGATGTGCTTGCAAATAATTCCAACAAATTCAAATCTTTTGCAGCTACACGATGCGTGGTCAGAATCTTTGACATATATGACTTCTGCCACTCTTGTTTCCCAATTTTTCCTTTCGCTCACGTTAAAGACAACTTTACAAGCATCCTCTGTTTTGAGCTCTAGGAAACATGCTGTACTTTCTATTAGTTCTTGCTCAAACTTTTGAAACATTGTCCTTGTGTACAAGGTAGCCATTTGTTTGTTCATTGGCATCGGTAGAAGACATTGAGCCACTTCAAATGCATCTACGTGATCAACAACTAACTCTTTTTCACGTTGATGAGAAAGTGCCCTCTCAAATCGTATTATGAAATCCATCAACGAATTTCTCCTTGATATGTATTGCTTGAAAAAACCATGAGAACCTTTCGCTCTTTGGCTGCTTGATATTCCAGCGGCAAAAAATTGTCGTACGTAGGCTGGAACCCAAGATTCCCTTAAATCAAACATTGAACTTAGCCATGGATGGTCAGTCAAACCAGCCTTTGTAACCACAATATTCCATTTTGCATCAAACTCATCCTTATTGTCAGTATCCCATATGGCTTTCTAAAATTCACGCCAATACTCATTATAAGCGTCACGTGGTAACTTAACAGAGAACTTTGATGTGATGTGCCATATGCAAAGTCGATGAAATGTAGTCGGGAAGGCTATTGAAATCGCTATGGCCATTCCCGCATCTTGATCTGTAATGATCGTTTTAGGTTCCCCACCTGGCATGGCTTTCTTAAACTCCTCAAACATCCAAACAAGCGACTCAGTCGTTTCCTTGCTCAAAAATGCGCATGCTAAAACAATTGTCTGACCATGGTTATTAACTCCCAACATTGGTGCAAATGTCAAGTCGTATCGATTCGTGTTGAATGTGGTATCGAATACAACAACATCTCCATAAAACCCATACGCCCGTCTAGAAGTTGCATCTGCCCAAAAACATCGACTAAACCTGTCATGGCCATCTCCCTCAATCTTGAAATAAAAAGCCTCATTTTTTTCTGTTCAGCCATAAAATACTCGGTCACTAGTTCAACATCGTGGTTCCTCAGCTTCCCATTCACACTACATTCAAGATTGTAGATATCTTTTTTGATAAAACCAATTTTATCCATTCCTCCGGATTGCACCTCAAAAATACTTACCTTTTGATGAATGGGAATATTAACTGAACCCAACTGTTTTGTGAGTACTTTTGTAGAATCTGAAATATGACGGTGTGATCTCAATAAATGCATTCTTTCTGAGGGTGTCATCTTATGATTGTGTCCCTCTGCAAAAAGAGATATGGTATACTTCTTGCTCCCATTTGTCTTCACAACCACAATCTTAGCTTTGCAATTGCATCTACTTATTCCCCGTTGTCTTTTTCTCTCTCGAGTTTCATCCCTCCTGTATGCACCTTGTTTGCAACATACAAATTCTTTCCTCAAAATCTCTTTCTTATTTTTTCCCCAAAAGCTGGAATGAAGTCGAATACCAAAGCCAGCTAAGAATGCATATCTATTATAGAAATTGTAAACGAGGTCAAGCGAGTCAAACTTCATCCCAACTGCTGGTGTTTCCTCATTTCTTACTTCAGGAATATAACCCCTCCCATTAGCTGTTGCACATTCATCACTGTCTGAGCCCCCAGACATTTTATCTAACTATATTATTGATCCACTTCTATAGTACTGCATAGCAATTATTCATTCATTAATCAGTCATTCCTGCATCACAACATATCAATGCATTCCACTTACACAAAACATTGCCCAAATTGACACAAAATACGCATAGCCTAACTTCCAATTACACAAAATGCAAGCAAAATTTCATAAGTTACGTCATCTCTTGTGAAATAATCTGTTAAAAATAACATTAGAACCAATATGTTCAACTAAGAACACAAATGTAATTCAAACCACCAATTACAGAACTTCACCCAATATCCTCTCCAAATGCTTACTCCTAATGTCATTAAGCCTAAGTTTAGGTTCTTTTACCTACATTTCATAATTTTCCACCCCGACCAACAACAATGAACTAAGTATATTGAATATTCATAAGGAAATGACACATTATTGATTCCAAAAATGACGCATTATTGATGCCACAAATGACGAATTTCCCACCCTCAAAAAAAATAAACCAAACCCAATAAAATCAATCTAGCAAGTGAACTTACCTCTCAAAATCAATCGGGACCTCTGAAGGCAGTCAGCTGGAAAGAATGTGGTGGACATTAGAGAAGACTCTTTGGTATTTGAGACTCCATCTCTACCAAAATCGAGGAACAACTGCTGCTGTGGCTTCTAGCTACAAACAGAGAGATATGCTACTTTGTTTTCATCTGGAATCTTGTCAGCTGAATGAAAAAGAGAAGGGGCTTTCACTTGAGCCATAGAATCAAAACAGGGCAACAGCTACGTAAGAGACATTCTTCGTAATACCCAGGTTACCATAGATCGCAGCCCTCCCAACGAGCTACTGACAGTCGAGTGACTATACGATTTGGGAGATTTGGATCCTTCTAATTGTGGGTTTGCTTTTCATTCAAAAAGAGAGGATTGTGTTTTTCAGTTTTTCACAGAGAGGGAAAGAGGGGAAAAACTGAAGTTGGGTTTCTAACGGGTTAGATTTCAACCCGCTTCTACATGCACCCTCTTTTAAAAACTCACCGTTGGATGAAATCCAACGGCTCTTACATACCCCTCACAAACACCCCTTATAACTTCCCACTCACTATAGACTCTCCCTAAGATTAAAGGGGCCAGACCCCAGGGATAGATTTGTGTCAGGGCCCACATGTTGAGTTCCCTGCTGGTTAATGGGTAAATCTTGGGATGGGAAGTCCACTCTCAGGGAGTTAATGGTCTTTGATCCTTATTAATTTCCATATATTTTAAATAATAAAGTAAATGTGCGATAACATAAATGTGCTTGTATGGGTATTAATTTTATTTTATATTTTAAATAAATAAATAAATGTATGATAAAATAAATGTGTTTGTATGAGTATTAATTCTACATCATACTTAAAATGACAGGACCTGATCCTAATTTCACTTTGGAATTCAGGCCGGACCCTGTGCGTGTCCGACACCTGGCGAATGTCAAGCACAAAAGACCTTTTTACCCTTCCGGTTACACTACGATTTAAAACTTCCCTAGACTCCTACCGAAAATTCGGCAGAGTCTCCCCTGTATTTTGTCCAATCCCAAAAATTTTCACCTGTTAAACAAACAATTATATTCACACCAACTGCCAGAATAAGTAAACCAAACGTTCCACAATTCTGGTTCTCAACTCCAACCAGATATCAGAGCAGTTACTAATAATTTACAAGACTTTAATTGTTTAACAACAAAATCCTACGTTTCGTGGTTGGCGCAGGAGCTAGGAGAAGGCCCGGTGGTGGATTCCTGTGCACGTCTACTGCTTGGGGGCGCAAAACAGTTGAAAGTGTGAGTGGACAAAAATAAGGTTTCAGAAAACAATTTGTGAACATAATAACCCCTACTGTAAAATACTAGTAATAAAAGCTGGATATGTAAACTGCACTTGAATTATACTAAATTCAAAGCATTCACACATATATAGATAAATATAAAACATGTTCAATATCGAGAAAACTTGCATAAAATCACAGTAATCAATATTTGCATAAAAGCACTGAAATCCTTTTAAAACTACCACCTAAGTGTACCCTTGTAAATCCCTCAATTCCCCTGGCAAGTCTCGGCGACACACAGTCTATCCGAGCCGCAAACTGGCAGGATTCAAGGGACCGCATTCAGCCTGATCCGCTGGCAGGTCTCGGTGACACAAAGTCAACCCGAGCCGCAACTGGCAAGATTCAGGGGACCGTAGTCAGCCTGATTCGCAATCCTGGCAGGTCTCGGTGACACAAAGTCAACTCGAGCCGCAAATCCTGGCACTTACGGTCCGAGCGTCCCCGAAACTCATGAGGTAAATGTTAAGTGCACTGATAAACTGAGGGTAAACTGGATGTCCGTAGACATCGATATAACTGAGGGCAATCACCATAATTGGGTACATGGTGGTTTAAAATATAATATCTTAGAAAAGTCTGCCAAATATCTGTATTTCAGTAAATCTAAAATTAAACTGCTATTTCCTCTGGTAAAATTCTTAAACTCTGCTTTTTATGTCACTTTGTCACAGTCATCTAAGCAATGTATAAATAAGATATTCAACTTCACAGACATGCTAAGAAAATCACAATAAATAATACTCATTCAAGATCAAATAATGCAATTTATTTATGAAAATCATTTAGAAAAGAAAGGTCCACTCACTTCTGGTCCGAGCTAGCTGGACCTCTTGAAGGTCCCTCCTGTGGATCAGTCTGGCCTCTGGTGCCTGATTAACCAAGAATATTAAATTAATAAAACTGCTCAATAAAAGTATTAAATTAAAAACCCCTGACCCCCGGCTTCTAGAAATGCGTGTACTCATTTTAAAGTAAATCCTATGCCCACTTTAGTAATTTAGACATTTAAAACGGTCTTAAAAGACCTGAAGCTTTACTAAGCGATAAACTGTCAGACCAGTTGATCCGGAACTCCGTGGGGTCTACGATCTCCAATGGCTGATCTGGGATTCTTTAGAGGTTCCTCACAGAGAAATACCCATATCCTGCGAGTTTGGCCCGAATTGGACGGTCAGATGGGCCACAATCGCGTTATTGCTTAAATTCCAAACCCTAGCCCCAGGGTTCGTGATTTCGGAGTATTCGGGACTCCGATTCGCAATCTGTTGAATCCAACACGATCCTGAAATCATGTAGAACGACATGTCTGAAATTGAGTGCGATCCAACGGCTTGAAGGTATTGCACCCGGGAATCGCACAATATGAAAAATCCGTTTGGGGCTCAAACGGAATCCAAATCGAGATCCGCGAAATCCTAGGCGCTCGTGACGACACGAGGATCGCAAAATACACAGATTCACTACACTACCCTCACCCACGCGCCGGCAGCTTGGGTGTCCAAAGCGATAACGACTCGCCGGAAAAACTCAAAACCACGGCTCCAAACTCCTATCCTAGGTAAAACACCACATTTGGAGCCACTTTTGTTCTTGGACATACCCCAAAAAGTGGCCGAAAACGGCCGATCACGGAGGCCGAAACTCGACCGATTTTCAATTCGAAAGAGTGATCTACGGCTAAAATCGATAAAAACCTATCCAACCATCAGCTAGAGCACGAAAAATAGGTGAGAATCCATACATTACTCGAACGATTTGGTTGAGAAATGAGGGAGAACGAGAGGTCTGAAAATCGGGCAAAAACCGATCGGTTTTCTTGGTTTTCCGGCGAGCTCCGGGCGGCGCAAGGGTGGAGACCGGTCGTGGCGTGACGGCGAGGTCGAGGCAGTCCCGACGGTATCAAAGCCGTAGGTCGGGGCGGCCTGTGGTGGTGGCTGTGCTGATTGGAAGGGGAGGGGGGGCGGGTGGTGTCGCGCGGGAGGAAAGAGAGAGAGAGAGGAGAGAGAAACTGAGGAGAGAGAGAGGAAAGGGATAAAAATCTGACTTTTGTCTAAATTACCGTTTTGCCCTTCACGGTATTTTGACCGTATTTTCTTCGTTACAACTCCGATTCGAGTCCACTCCGTGTCTACGGACTCGTTTCGTCGTGCTCTACGGACATTTATGGATTGGATATATCCATAAAATAGCATATATGGATGTAGTGAAACATAGGAATTGAAATTCAATAAGAATTATAAGGAAGAGATATACCAAGATTGAAACTCTCAAAGAACCTTGGTTGGTGAGCAAGTCGTGCTGATAACATGTTATAAAACTAAGGGAATTGAGAGAGAATTTAAGAGAGCATAGATATTGAGAAAGCCATAGAAATGTTCTCTGGGCTTGTTCTTCTTGTTCTCATTTCCCACTAATCTTAGAGGCCTATTTATAGGCATAGGAAATACATAAAATTACTACCGTAAGTGGTAGGCTTCAATCACATTGGTAGGTTTACATACACATTTGGTAGGCATACTTAGGAAGGAAGATATGGTAGGAATGGTGGGCATCCATCTTAATTAATCTTGGATTTACAACAGATAAGTTATTTGTAGAGGGAGAGAAATCACCTTTGAGCATATATTTTGTGGGTGGCAATGCCTACAAATTGACTAGTTGCCACTTGCAAGAGCTAAAGGATAAAACTTTTTCCGCAAACAATAATCCTAGGGTTCGTTTGGTGATACTTAGTATCGGATTTGATTGGATAACTCCCTATATTTAAAGCATGTTTAAGATAAAAATGAATTTTTTTTTTTACAGTTGAAGGTATAAAATGAATTTAAAAATGGATTATTCATGAAGAACTTATCCCATCTAATCTCCACAAAATGGTAGGACATCAACAATTTATAACTAATTCCTCATAATCCCCTCAAAATGGAAAAACATTTACCTCTATCTTCATTTTCTCCTTCAGTATACCTAGAATTTAGTGACTTATCCAATCCAATATTGATTGTAAAAACAAAAAGAAGAAAAATAATTCTCACGTCAAAGATGACCCTTTTTAAACTCAGTTTTCATAAAAGGTTTTTGTCAAAATGAAAATAAGAAATGAATTTGTATTTTTTTTTTAAAACCAACACATTTTGAATAAATTATTTTTTATATTAACAAAAAAAAGTTCTTTTGATTTGAGAAACACCAAAATTAAACGAAAATGGGGACTTGCCGGCCGAGTGCCGGGCCACTGAAGAGACGACCACAATCTCCGTTTCGCAGCTACCAGATCGGTAGCCTTATCAGGTATGGGTTAATTTCCGATCGTTCAACCCCTCCAATTCTATGCCCTTGCTGATTCCAATTTCTCTATTTCCTTTTTGAAATTCTTCAGCTTTCACCATCTGAAGCTCTTTCAGTACTGCTCGTGTCTTCGTCTCCAAGGTTGGAACAGAGGCTTTCGTCTTCAATAAACTTTAGGTAAAGCCCATTTATTGCTACTAGCTTTGGAAGATTTTGAATTCTATTAAGAGGAAAAGCTGCAAACTTTCACAGAGCATTTTCTGGTTTCGTTATCCTACAGGACGGCTTTAAGGGTTAGTTGCACATAATGCCGTCTTTTATAAAACAGATGTATTATATAATTTTACAAAAAGATTTAACTTTTTGATATTGAATAAAATTTAACAAATGGTCTGTAGGTTGTTTTCTAATTTATGGCAATTTTTTGTTGTTGTTTTGAATCTTCTATTAATCACTCAAAGATAGTAGAACTTGGCAAATTTATATTCCAAATTAGAAGCATATAGAGATTTAACGGTCTTGAGTTTTGTACTCTCGATGTCATATATTTACGTAGTGTTTTCGTGTCCTTTTAGTAGGTCTAAGGTGCTATTACAAGAACAAAAGGACAACAAGTATCATGGAACCTAAGCGCAAGTTATTGGCAACTACAAGTTCTCAGGCTCAAGGAGCTTGTCCTGACCATATGAAAGATAGATTTAGTGATCTGCCCAACGAAGTTGCTCATCAAATTCTTTCATCAGTTTCTATATTGGATCTCACTCGTTTCGGCACTTTATCCAAAAAGTGCAGAGAACTTTATCTGTCAACGCCCTCATTGAATTTTGATGAATTTAACAACTGGAATAAATCCTCTTATGCTAAGCAATTCAAGTTGTTGAGTTCTTTGGATAGGTTCTTGGTTCGTCGTAGGGAGAATAAGATACACTGCTTTCGTATTTGTTGGAGTCTCAGTCACGGAAAAGCAGCAAGTCTCTATAACGAGCTTTACCGAGTAGTCACGTGGATCCGTATGGCAGTAAGGTGTAATGTTGAAGTGCTTGATCTTGAGTTGAGGATACCTGATACGACGATGCTAGAGTTGCCATCTTGCATCTTTCTTTGTGGATCTTTGAGGTCTCTATCAGTGCACTGCAATAAAATTCTTACAGCGCCCTCCTTGGATAGTTCCACTAATCTCCAGTACTTAAAGTTGACAAATGTTACAATAGATGAGGGGTTTTGCAAATGGATCTCGTGTTCTTGCAAATGCATTAAGGAATTGCATCTTGAACATGTTGAAGTAGAAAATATCACCATGGAAAGCTTATCGTTGGAATCTTTTAGTTTTGTGTTTCCCTCTTATTGTGGCCTCTGTCATCTTAATATCTCTTGTGAGAAACTTGAAGACATACATATAGAGTGGAGATTTGCTTCTACTAGCAGCAGATCCTTCAAAGTTTTTGCTCCAAATCTTAAATATTTGAAATGGATTGGGAATTTGTTGAATAACCAAAATCTGGGAAACTAATGTGTTTAGAGAAGGCTGAGATTTTTCTGAAGCATGGGGTAGATAACAATGACTTCAGCAATGTACTTGAGGTTCTTTGCAGTGTATGCAGGGCTAAAGTCCTTATTCTAAGTGGAGAGATGACCAAGGTAAAAATTCAGACAGAAACTCTCTTTAGCAAAAACATTATGCCTTGCAATATGAACTTATGCTAGATTATGTATTTTCTGGAATCTTTTGAAGGATATTGCAGGGAACATATCTTCGCTATGATTCTACAGTGTGGCAATCGTAGGGATGGCTAATTTATGTTTCATAAACTTAAAAGTTGTTTCAAAACCGAGTGATGGTATTACATGGATGATATTTCATATTGGTGCTGCAAGTTTTATTTGAAATCAATGCATGAACTTATCAGTCTGCAAAAAATATAAAATTGGAAATTAAAAAAGGGTCATTAGATACTTTTTTATTTTTTATTTTTTTATGTCTTAAGGAGTGAAAGGATTGAGGGAGTTGACAGGTGGGAGGCAGAGAGGAGGGAGAATAGATAGAACTAAAATGATTTTTTTTAAAACTATTTAAGATTGTTTTTATTTTTTTGATTTCCCACTTTGCGCCCGTCTCTTCTTTGGTTAAAAAACAGAAGGCGAACATAACCGAAAGTATAAAATAATAATAACTTTTTGACTAATGATCATTTTGTAGATTATTGAAATAGATTGCAATTAGCTGAATTGTGTGAATCTTTTTTCATTATAGTGTTCTGGGTGCTCACACTTGTTTCATTTAAGAGTTTGCCTATCGTCTATATAATATTGCAGGCTCTGTTGAGGGAAGGTCCTGTGTCTACACCGTGTGGTGATATTTCTTACCTGGGTATGCATATTGAGAGCTTGGATAACATTTGCTCTCTATAATTTTTATTTATTGATTTGGTTGTTTCCTTTCCAGGCGTGTGGATTTAATAAGGAATTCTGAGATGCGTGTGGATTTAATAAGGAATTCTGGAAATCTCAAAACTTGGCTTTTATTGATCAGCTTAAGGAGGCAACAATAGAGCTTTGTAATGGGAACAATGAACTGGAGCTAGCAAGATATATGCTTGAGGATGCTAAGAACTTGAAGGAAATGGTCTTACTTTATTCACCCCAGCAATCAACTCATATTCAAGTGGTAAATGAAAGTAAGATGAATTCTGTTGCCACTGCCAGAGTTGTCTTTCAGGAAAAACAAAGGAAATGAGAAGGGGGGGAAAATGAAGGTTGAAGAATTTATTTGTGTCCTTCAAAACCTTATTATGGATGTCAATGGATGCAACGGCTGTGTTTATCTGTTATGATAGAACCCTAATCTTGTAATAATGTAGTTTTTAATGCTGTTAGAAAGACTTGTCAATGGCCTAGAGATGTTTTTTTGTTTTGTGTATTATAGCAACTTCTTGCGTCTTTCTCCAATGCTCTCATGGCTTCCATGTAGTCTTTCACATCACGCTCTGTTCTCTAAAGGAGTCGGTCAAGAAGCCGACTTTTGTAGCTTTCAAATTTCGATAAGTCTGCAGGTATGGATCCATGGATCTAGGATTGTCGGGTCATGGGGTTGTGGTATAAAAGTTACAAAATTTGTTTTCGATGAAAATAACACCAAAAAATTAAGCGATAATACCATCATTCTTAAATATATTGAGACTTGAGAGTAGTTGATATACCTAACAAAGTTTATAAGGAGTTGAGCTACTCCCCTTAGTGCCAACCCCTCATTGCATTAGTAACCCCAGTGTGTGCAAAGAGTATTTCCTCTGCGTGCGGCTGCCACATCAGGTTTCAAACAGAGGCGTTTCGCGGTGAATATGTTTTGGGTAAGCCCATTATCTCTACTTCTTCCCTTCGGTTTTGTTTCTTGAAAGTAATAAAGATTTTTCTTTTGATTAAAAAAAAAAGAAAAAATGGCGACAATGGAGGATTTGGAATTCCATTGAGTTAGCCAATAGGACAGACATTCAGGTTAGTGGCAGAAATAGAGCCTTTTCTTTATGTTTATGATTCTTACAACATTCTTAAGTCTTTAATATTGAAACCCAAAAATAATTTGGCAAAAAATAATATTGCAAAAAAAATCCAAAAAACTACTAAAACATAAACACAATTATATCCAGATTAGAGATTTAAAGTGGTGAAATGGTAGTAGACTCATAGTGTTGGTTATGTTAGTGTCATACTCGTATTATTTACATAATGTCATACTCGTATTATTTACATAATTTTGGTTTCGTGTCCTTCATCTTTGCAGGTGTAAGATGCTCTTACCAAAACAAAAAGAAATCTCTAGCGTCAGGGAACACAAGCATAAGTTCTCTCAAGCTCAAGTACCTTATCCTGAGAGTATAATAGACAGGTTTAGTAATCTTCCAGATGAAGTTGCTCATCACATTCTTTCTTTTTTCAATTTTGAAAAACTCATTCAAGTAGGCAGCGTGTCTAAAGGATTCAGAGGGCTTTATCTCTCATCCCCGTCATTGGATTTTTGGTCATCGTATTCAGACAAGCAGTAGCAATTAAACATGCTGAATTCTTTCGATAGGTTCTTGGTTCGTCGTGGGGATAGTAAGATACCAAACTTTCATATATATTTGGATCTATGTTCAAGCTTCCGTGATGAGATGTTCTGGGCGATCACATGAATCCGCAATGCAGCAAGGTGTAATGTTTAAGTGCTTGATCTTCAGTTACTTATACTTAAAACAGATATGGATATGATGAAATTGCCATCTTGATTAGACCTCAGAGTGGATCTTTGAGGTCTCTATTGGTGAACGTGTACAAGACTTCAAGTGCCCTCCTTTTCTGAGTTTGGTACAAGTAGTAGATCAAGATATGCAACAGGTAAGGAAGAACTCTTGAACCTGATGTGCTGTCTTTTGTTAGACAGAGGATTAACAGGGTTCTGGTGATTTGTTAGACAGAGCCTTACACAAGGCAAAACTGTTTTTTTTCTGGTGTGGTAGTTGGACTGTTGGAGATCCATTTTCTTCAACCCATTCCCAATCAGATTGAATTGTTTATTCTACAAGCAAACCAAGCTCGAATGACCCAAACAAAGAAATCAAGCCCAATACCAACTCCAGCAGATAACAAAATATTCAAATTTACAGCACAATTTAAACGTTACATAGTTAAAATATAAAGAGTAATATATAATTAAGTATTAACAAGAAAACAGTGAGGATAATTGAGTTCTGCAATGCGGCCATAGTTGGTAAGTAATATTGGAGCTGCAAATATCCTGTGGATGAAGTAGATCACAAAAAATAAAAAATTACAAATTAAACACATGATTTCACCCTAAAACAATATAACCTGCTACAAGTAAACAAAGTAAAGATATGTCAAATTGATTTCATTATATGCTATTTCAGCGGGAGCAAGGGATATAGATTATTATTTCTTACCTCATTTCTTAGTTCTCTGAATTCGCTCAGAGTTGTTCGGTTTGTCACGGTTGATTATGATCTCTTTCTTTTGGCCAGTGGACTTATCGACAGCAGAGACACTCAAGATGCCATCGGGATCAATTTCTAAGAAAACTTCGCATCTATGAACATGTTTGGGAGCTGGAGGAATGTCGAGGATGGTGCATTCAGCCAAATGGTTGAGATTTGCTAGTATGCTACTTTCACTCTCATATATGTGAAAGTTGAGCGAAGCTTGGTCATCCGTAGCAGTGTACAATGTTATTTTCTTCTTCTCGGGAATTAGAGAGTTTCTTGGAATCAACTTTATGATCTTATCTGCAACCTCCACACCAAGTGCCAGAGGAGTGACGTCCTTGAGAGTGTAGTCCTGAAAAAACTCCCCCTTTCCATTCCCAGTCAAGGCTGCGGCTTGAACCGCGGCGCCATATGCCACTGCCTCATCCGGATTAACGCCCTTGCACAGCTCCTTCCCCTTGAAAAACTCCTGCAATAGCTGTTGCACCATGGGAATTCTAGTAGAGCCACCAGCAAGAACAACATCGTCGACACGGCTTACATCCATGTGAGCATCCCTTAAGCACTTCTTCACAGGCTCCATACACTTGGTAAATAATTCCCTGTTTAGTTGTTCAAATATGGCACGAGAAAAAGTTATGGTGAAATCAGTATTTTCACACAAACAGTCAATTTCAACATCAATGTCAGACTCGAATGAGAGTCTTTTCTTTGCCTTCTCACATTCATTTTTTAACCTCCTAAGAGCTCTCTTGTTTCCACTAACGTCCAATTTATGCTCCCTCTTGAATTCCTCAACACAGTAGTTCACCAATCTATTATCGAAGTCTTGGCCGCCAAGGTGAGTGTCTCCAGCCGTTGCCTTGACTTTAAAGTCACCAGAAGTGCTCATGGTAAGCAATGACACATCTAAAGTGCCACCACCCAAATCAAATATCATCACGTTTCGCGGGCCATTCCAAGTGGCCTTCTTGTTGAGGCCATAATCAATGGCAGCAGCACTTGGTTCGTTCATAATATGCAACACATTTAGGCCAGCAGAGATGCCCGCATATTTTGTAGCTCGGCGCTGCGAGTCATTGAAGTAAGCAGGGACCGTGATAACTGCATTTTTCACAGTTGAGCCCAAGTAGGTCTCGGCAATCTTCCTCATCTTTACCAGAACCATGGATGAGATATCTTCAGCAGAACATTGTTTCTCTTGGCCATTGTAGGTGACCACAATCACGGGCTTGTCACCTGGACCTTCAATGACCTTGAATGGCCAGAGCTTCACATCACTTTGAACAGAGGCGTCACTGAATCTCCTACCGATTAACCTCTTTGTATCTGCAAATGGATGCCAAGTTCTATCAGATAGCCCGAGTTTAAGTAGGTATTTAATATAATAGCTTATTAACCACCATGGTAGGATCTTACTGAGAGTTAAGACAATTTTAACTTCCTCAAAAAATTCTTAAACTACAATTCATGCAAACACATATTAGCTGGCTCTGGCAGTAAAAATCAAAATCAATCTTTAGATTTGTTGATTCACAATCTAGCTGCTAGATAGCTTAGAAAAAGTGACAATTTCATATATACACTTATGATTATAGTTCTAAGTGAACAAAATTAAAAAGGAGACCGTAAACATGCAGTTTAATCCTACATATGAATATAATACGTACCAAAGATGGAGTTGGGTGTGTTTCTGACGACTTGGTTAAATGCTGCATCACCTACCAAATTAGTCTCATCAGTTTCAGTGAAAGCAACATAAGATGCAGTCTTCCTGTTCCCGTGATCGTTCAGTATAACCTCTACATGATCCTTGTTCCACACCGCTACGCGGGAATAGGTTGTTCCCAGATCGATCCCGATTGCGTACTCTTCCTTTTCTTGAGGAGGAGAGGCAGGAGAAGCATGTCTAAGTCTTAATGTGCTCTGTGGATCCAGACGCATTTCCTCTTTCAACAATAAGTCGCACAACGCATCCCAACCACTTACCGGACAGCGTTCTATCCTTTTACGAACGTGATTGTACTCCTCTGGTAATCCCACCAGGATGTGTACATGGAGGAGGTCTTGATATTCCAAAGGAGCACCGGCGGCTGCGAGATCGCTCGCCACCTGTTTGATTTTTTCCAGATAGTGAGCCATCGGAATGGTGGGATCTTTCTTCACTTTGTGTAGATAAGATTTAAGCTGATAGATGCGAGCTTGAGGGAGACAGGCGAAGTGTTGCTCAAGATTTAGCCAGACCTTTCGTGAAGAGTCAGCTCCGGCCATGACTATTTGTTGGAGACTTCCAGATAGAGTGGTTTTCATCCAATTCAAAGCCTGTTGATCTCTGTCGAACCAACTCAAACCCTTTAGATCACTGCCGGACCAACTACCAAAGGTAGACTCAAATATCCCAGGACGAGGCTCTGTTCCATTAATGATTCCAGAAAGATTGTGGTCGTCAAAATATGAAAGAGAGAAAGATTTCCACTGTTGATAGTTATATATATCACTCGTAAGTTTGATTGGAACCGGAAATGGTGGCATGTTCTCTAGGGCCATGGAAGCTCCAGCAGAATGGCTAGAAGCAGCTTCAGCCGCCTCTCCTTCCGAAGACCAAACGTTTAAAAAAAAATTCAATCAGAAATTTTATCTTCTTTTTTTTTTTTTTTTTTCCCTGCTTAGCCAATAAATGGAGAGGAGATGGAGGATGATCAGAAAACTAAAATACTCGCCTTGAAGAAGAATCGGTTAGTACAGATGACAACGGAAAGGGGAAGGCAATGGGAAAAAATTTAAGGGCGTATGTATATATTAATGGGGGGAGAGAGAATGACCAGAAAACCAAAAGGAAAAAAAAATATAATTAGTGATATTTCCAATGAATATGAGAAAATTATGACATATTTTTGCTCACCACTTTAACTCAAAGTGTACTATAACCATTATTCCCAATGCTTGACTTGACATGTGTTTTTGGGCATAACCATGGTTAACTATTTATTTTGTATTTGTGTAACTATGATTATACTCATGGATACATATTAAGTGGTGATAAAGGTGATGATGGTACACTTTCATTAAAATAGTGAGTAAAAATGGCAAGCTATTTAGTGCCTCAATAGAAGGGGTTCGAAACCCGTTGAAATCACTTTGTGGTCAGGGGCAAGCTGAACCTCGAGCGGGGATTAATCTCACCATTAGTTCATGTTTGGTTCATGGGAAATGAGACTTAGGGATGAGAAATCAATTACTTTCCCATGTTTAGTAAGTCCAGGTATGAGAAAATAGGGAGAAAAGTGAAGCCATCATCCCAACTTGAGTTTTGTTTTCCCTTCTCATGGGAAAGTATGGGAAAAATGAGCCTTGGTGCCTTGGTGCTAGTCGCTTTGTGGCTGGGTCTGCTCGACCTTGGAAGTGTGTCTTCCTTCGGCATGGGAGAAGGCGTGGTTGCCTTGGTGCTAGTCGCTTTGTGGCTGGGACTGCTCGGTTCATTATGGTGTAAACATGAAGCATTTAACCAAGTCGGGAGGTTCCCCGCCAACTCAATCTTCGGTAAAAATAAAATGAAATGATCAATTATAATTAATTTTTTTATTTATTTGTTTCCTTATCCTGACATAAGAATCTAAACTGGGAAATGATTTTACAGATGCAAAGCGGTTAATTGGTAGGAGATTTAGTGATGAAACTGTTCAAAATGATATCAAGTGCTGGACATTCAAGGTCATTGAAGGTCCGGCCGACAAGCCCATGATTGTGGTTAACCACAAGGGTGAAGAGAAACAATTTGCTGCGGAAGACATCTCATCCATGGTTTTGGCAAAGATGCGGGAGATTGCCGAGACCTACCTTTGCTCAAAGATTTCTGAAAGAAATGCAGTTATCACTGTCCCCTCTTACTTCAACGACTCACAGCGTCAGGCTACCTTAGATGCTGGCAAACTAGCAGGCTTAAAGGTGTTGCGTATCATCAATGAACCAACTGCTGCAGCCATCGCTTATGGAATCGACAAGAAGGCCGGTTGGTTTAGTAAGAGAAATGTGATGATATTTGATTGGGGCGGCGGTACTTTGGATGTGTCACTACTTACCATAGGCCATGGTGTCTTTGACGTGAAGGCCACAGCCGGAGATACTCACCTTGGCGGTGAAGACTTGGATAACAGAATGGTGAATTACTGCGTCGAAGAATTCAAGACAAAACAGAACGTGGACATTGGTGGAAACGCCAAAGCTCTTCGGAAGGCCAAAACTGCGTGCGAGAAAGCAAAGAAGGCACTTTCATTTTCCTTTGACACTGATATTGAAATCGACTCTTGGTATAAGGGTGAGGATTTTCACACAACTTTCACCCGGGACAAATTCGAAGAACTGAACATGGACATCTTCAACAAGTGCATGGAGCCTGTGAACAAGTGTTTGGAGGATGCCAAAATGGACATAAGCAAGGTCGATGACGTTGTTCTTGTTGGTGGGTCTTCTAGAATCCCCAAGGTTCAAGAGCTATTGCAGGAGGTTTTCAAGGGTAAGGAGTTATGCAAGAGCATTAATCCCGATGAGGCCGTGGCGTATGGAGCCGCTGTTCAAGCTGCAGCCTTGAGTGGGAACGTAACTGGGAAGCTTCAAGACTTCACTCTATTGGATGTCACCCCTCTATCACTTGGGTTGGAGAGTATGGAACATGATAGTTCCAAGCTTTGCATGAATCTTGTGATTCCAAGAAACTCAAGAATTCCAGTGAGGAAGACAACAAGTGTAACTACTAGTTATGACTACCAAGAGTCTGTTAACTTCTCCATTTATGAGGGCGAAAGTAGCATAGCCAAAAATAATAATTTTTTAGGTGAATTCACCCTCCATGGCATTCCTCCGGCTCCCAAGCATGTTCCCAAGTTCAATGTTTATTTTGAAACGGACGCAAATGGAGTTTTGAGTGTCTCTGCTGAGGATATGTCCACTGGCCAAAAGAAAGGGATCAAAATCAAGCGTGAAAGAACAAAGTAACTCTTAAGGGAATATTGAGGATTAAGATAGCATCCACTATGAAGTAATTATTTAAGGGAAGTCGATATGAACTTCTTTTGCTTGTGCATTTTCTGATTTGCTGTTTTTTTTTTTCCTTCTTTTTCTTTTTCTTCTCTGGGTTGGATGTGGGGGAGCGTGCTTGTAAAAGACTTGCCTGATTTCTAGCGCGTACATCTTATAAGTAAAAACATATTTCTTCCCGCAAACTTCAAGAGAGCTTCAGTTTTTATTGTTGATTAAATTTTTGTGTCTTGCTCCTTAAAATCACCAAGTAGATTTATTATAACGTTGTACTTTTTGGGTACTTATTACATACACAAAAAAATTGTAATGATTTTTTTTACATATATGTAATATGTATGATGTTTTTGTATTTTTGATTACTTAGAGCATCCACAATGAGCTCTTTAAACTACATTCTTAAACAAATTTTAGGAAGGAATTGAAAAAATATAGCTTCAACCCTGCTCTCTATCCATCTCTTAAAATAAAGGAACCTCTAAAAACTCCTACATCTGATAAGAAAGAAAATAATTCTAGTGGTGTGAGTTCCAAATCCTGACTCCGCTATAGGTATTCGGCAACAAGACTAACAAAAGTAGACCAGTCTCTCTCTCTCTCTCAAAGACTCTAATTATTGTTGACATTTACAAAGGTAGACTCAAAGACTTTAAATAGCTACCGCACCTAATGTTTTCATGGAACTTTTTTTGGCACAACATAAAATATGTAATAAAGTTCTGCAAAGCTTGGGTTGTTTTTCTCTGTTGTCTTGGCTGTATCATTGAGTTTGGTGAATCATTTTGATTTGAAAAATCAACACGATGGAAAGCCGAAAAAAAAGGTGAGGACGAAGTGGATTACCCATTAGCAAAAGTCACTCCCTATGTATATATTATAAAATTAAAAAAAGCAAAAGTCACAGTGACAAGTACTTATGTGTGAAATCATGACCGCGGCCATATTCAATAAAAAAATACAAAGGAAAGCGTTGATCACTCTTCAGAAAAAATATATAATAAAATAAAAGTGTATGCGAATTTTACAAGAGCTACTTTTACAGTTCGGTTTTGCATATAAAAAATGAATATAATATAGGAAAAAGCCCAAAATGCTATCACTTTTGCTGAAATTTTATTGTCTCTGTTTTGCTGAAGTTCTCTCTCGGGTCTGTCTCTTCGCTGCGCTCTGTTTCTCTTCACTCTCCGGTGGCTTTGCTCTGAATCTGTGGTCCTTCAGCTCTC
This sequence comes from Prunus dulcis, assembly GCF_902201215.1. Taxonomy (NCBI): domain Eukaryota; kingdom Viridiplantae; phylum Streptophyta; class Magnoliopsida; order Rosales; family Rosaceae; genus Prunus; species Prunus dulcis. The sequence goes on from NW_023010115.1 coordinate 25,607, forward strand.
AGTCTCTCCTCTCTCAGCTCCGACTGTCTCTTCTCTCTTCCTCTCCCAGCGACAGGTACTGTTCATCGGCATTTTCTTACAGTTTAAGGGTTTCTCTGAAGTTGGTTTAGGGTTTATGCATTTCTCTGAAATTGGCTGAGGGGTTTGTTCGAAATTGGTTGAAGGTTTAGGGGTTTCGCTGAAATTAGTTTAGGGGTTTGTTCAAAATTGGTTGAAGGTTTAGGGGTTTCTCTGAAATTGGTTTAGGGGTTTCATCGAAATTGTTTTAGGGGTTTGTCTGAAATGATCTTAGTATGATGATTCCTTGTTTGAAACAGTGAATGGGTTTGTTCTTTGTGGACTGATGCTTGCACTGCTGTTGTTTTGCTGTTGCTATTGATGTCGTATTGTTGTTTTTTTTTGCTAGTGTATTGCTAATGTAGTGATGTTGTGTTGGCATTTTAGTGCAGTTGTATTTTTAGTTTTAGTATGGTTTTATTATGGTTTTTGTAGCAGTTATTGAATGGTATTTGGTGGCTTAGTATGAGTCTTTATGACCATTGCATTTAACCTTCTTACAAGTCTAATTGGTATCTATTTTGTTTGTTGAAGATGATATCTAAAGTGTAAGACAATTAACCTGTGTATGGGGATTTCTTCTCTGTGGATCATTACCAAAAAATACTCGCTGATTATATTTTACGTAGAAAATGTGGCCATGAAAAGAATTTGTGGCTAAAACTCCATGATGGAAGCAACCATTTTGAAATATCTTAAGCAAACTGTTGGTGGCTTGCTAAATTCCTTAATTTTTTTCTCTTTATCTTCCAACGAGGTAGCGACCCTTCACATTACACTCAATTGTGCAAAGGATTTGCATGGTTGTCTGATGGAATAGAAGAATAATTTACATAGAAAGAATTTCCTTTGTTATCGTTCGTAGTTTTTCATATATGAAAGAAACTTCTAGATTGATAAAATATCTCAAGACAGAGTTTGACAAAATCAAGTTTTGTATAAATATTTGAACTTGTAAACTCCCAACCATATCATACTTTTTGTTTGAGAATAATGCTTGTTAATTTGACATATTTTTGTATAACTTTGTTTACTAAGTTTAGGGCTTGCATATTGGATATGGATGAGTTTTGTTTAGAACCATATGTGGTGTAATATGAGTTGTTTAAAAGTTTGCTGTTTTGTGCTTGATCATTGTGTGCTTAAAAGAAAGCGGGAAATGAGTGAAGATGGGAACCTACCACCAGCAGCTGTGGTTTAGAGAAATGGGGACATTGATTTTGCTATAAGCTAACTGTTTAAGCTTTTGCTTTTGTTGTTTGTGTATGGATACTTAGAGAAGTCTGTTTCTGAGGAGAACTTATAATTTTGTAATTGTACATGTCTTACAAACATTTTATACCGGTTTGATGGTTTATTTATGAATTTATCTTTGGTTTTTTGTTAAGAAAAAACTGAAGGGATGGTGCCAATTTCTTTCATTTTCTTACATTTGAAAGGAGGGCCATAGTAGAGTCAGTATTGTGGTTGCCACTAATTCATAGGATGTTCCATTACATTATACCTTGAAGTGAATAAATTGTTTCCCGATATCTTGTTGTTTTTTTAAACTCTTTCTAGTCAGATAGATTTATATTGTTACTCCTGAATTGTTGTCAATTAGGCTTGTGCTACCGCACATTCCCATTCTAGCTGAAGCTGTCTCATGATTAGATGGTGTGATTATATGGTGTGTTGAGATGTGTGTTTAGATATTATATTATGCAGGAGTGGTAGAGTAATGGGTGTGTTGAAACTTGGCTTTGAGCCATTAAATGAGGAGGTCAGTTGTAAATAGCTGGGGTTTTGTTTATGATATGTATTTTTTTCAATTTGTTTCACTTCATATCCTATAATAGGCTGTTCATAAGTGGTGATTGTTTATTGCTTGTTATTGTGTAGATTGCAACCGACTGAAATTCTGTTTATAATATTGGCATGCAGGGAAATATGGTTGGTGAAATGAAGTTGATGATTGCGGAGGAACAAAAATTCCAAGGGAAAGCATTGTCGTTATCCCATACGAAGACGGCAATCACTACGATCAAGGAGAAATTCACTGAACAACAGCTGCAAATGTTTGAACAGAGTTGTTTTGGTCATCTCCTAGGGATTGAGGACCTCAAGTGGACTTCTCCGATTGTCCACGGGTTGCTGCTCAGGAAAGCTGATCCCAAGATAGTTTCCCAACTGAACGGGATCAAATTCATTGTTGGCAAGAAGGTCATCCAATTCACGGCGCAGCAATTTTGCATCGTGACAGGGCTAAGGTTTGGAAACCTTCCCTTTATTCCGATTCCCACTAATGAGAACTGCTCATTGAAACGGAAGTACTTTGCCAACGATAAAACTGTGAACCTGTTGGAATTAGAAAAGGCCTTCCTCGAATGCGATGATGTGGACGATGTATTCAAGCTTGGATTCTTATACTTTGCTGTCTTTGTGCTGTTGGGCAGCGAAAAACATGTCCACATTGACATGCGATATTTGAAGTTGGCGGAAGACCTTGAAGAGTTTGGGAAGTATCCATGGGGTGCTGTGTCTTATGCGAAGACAAATGCGTCACTGCTGAAGGCACTTTGTGCAGATTACCAGCGAGTGAAAGTGCCCACAAAAACTGCCAAAACAAAAAAATCTGGAAAGAAACCAACAACAACGGCAACCGGTAGACCAAGAGAGTACCACCTCAAAGGTTTTCCCTATGCACTTCAGGTGAGCAAATGTCCATTGATGTTGAAGTTAAATTGCATTTGTTTACAATGACTGACCTTTTATTCCTAAAACCAGATTTGGGCGTATGAGGTGTTTCCAGCGTTGGCTGCACTACATTTGGTGGTGCACGAAGAAAATGCGCACATCCCTCGTTTACTACATTGGAGGAGCAATAGTTCGCCGCGTTTTTATGAGCTAATGAGCCAAGTATTCGAGAACCGTGAGGTTAGTTCAGTTTTTAATGATAATGTTCGGGATATGAAAATATAATATAATTACTTTACTGATATGTATATTGTATGTGTAAATTGAAGGTTGATGTGCAGCTTCTCCGGCCATCTGTGATGGACAAGCAGCAGCCGTATTGGACTTGGGGTGACAGTGCTGACGACAGAGAAGAACTTGTTGACTTGTTGGGCGATGACGCTGAACAACAAACCGGCACTTCTGCCTCTGTAGAAGAAAAAGAGAAGGACATTGACGAAACTGCAAGCCTTCCGTCGTCTTCTAAGGCAAGCATTACATTTTTTCGAAGATATACGTCATAATACAATAGGAAAATAACTGCTGTTTTGTTGCAATATTTTGTGGCCTGCATAGTAACACATGCATTATAACTTAGTGCAGGGTACAGTCGCGTCCAGAGAGTTACGCACTTTGAAGCGTGACTTTCAAAGGACAAAGGATGAATTGGCCAAAGTTTCCCTATCAAATCGAACACTTTGCGACAGAGTGCATCAGTTGGAAGACAAGGTACGGAAGGAGTCAATGAAAGCTGAAAAAGAGTTCGAAAAAAATACAAAGTGTGTGGAGGATTTCCGCAACACCCTGGCTTCAATGGAGCATTATTTTAAGTTGGAGATAGAGCAGCTGAAAAAAAAAAATGGTGGGGTGAATGAAGCTGCGGAAGGACATGAGGACCTCGGTAGTCCTCATATGAATGAAGGAGGCAACAATGACTTGTCGCCATTACATGCCTATGTAAGTCCGCCTACAGAACCGGCAGTAATGGAAACACAAGTCCCCGGTGATGGAGCCGACCCTTCCGCAGCCATGGTAGTTGAAGAGGCAAAAATGGCCGCTTCAGTTCCTCACTCAGAAGTGCATGAAGTAGCTGACCCGGTAGAATCCGATGAGCTGCCTACCCCGGAAGATGTTGCTGGGTGTGACGAAATCTGCCAAAGAGTCATGAAGCTGTTAGAAGATTGGAAAATCACTAAGAGTATGCCATCGGGAGGTTTGATGAATCCTCCAAGTCTACCCACAGTTACTATGGCTGGTGATGAAGAAGGTAGTTCAAGTGTTGAAAAAAAAAGAAGTGGAAGGTAAAGGGTGCAGACAGAAGCGCCCGACGCAGACATTGTTGAGCCCATTTACAGATCCTTTGAGGAAGAAGAGGACGATGACTGTGTCGCCTGCGACTGCACCCCCGCCATGTTTTGATCCATCCAAATCCTTGCCCATTGAAGATGTGAAGGCAGTAATACAGTTTTGCAGTGCCTGGAAAAGCGATATCAGGTTACGATTCTTGACCTTTCAATTCCAATATTCATCCTATTCTACTATGTAGTCATAGACTAATGAGAGAATGCAGAGTTTGCTTTAATATACATGTGTATTTTTTTCATCAACAAAGTCATATTTATGACATGACTACACAAGTAACCGTTGCAAGTTTGCCTTTTGTAGTGCGGAGGTGCAGCTGGAATCATTTTCAGGGGGCGCTGATTTTTTCTACAGACTTGTCGATGAAACCGAATGGATGAGCTCAAGGGTAACGATACACAAAGCTGTACTTTATTACGATAATTCAATTGTTTTCTCACCTTTTTTAAGTGTAGAGTTGTATGAAATTGTGCTAATATTATATGTGTCAACTTTCAGCACCTGGACATGGCAACCTTTCTTATCCGAAAAAGGCAACTATCTCATCCGTTGGTTTTTGGAACGGACTGGACAACGGCAGATTGTTGCTTGCAGGTAAACATGTAACCATTGTGCAGCAATTTGTGCTTCATTTGTTGTCGGTTGTGCTTTTCTAATATGCCTTCATTTAAATTTGTGCAGCAATTTCTAGAGCCGTTCAAACCGACTGCCAGGAAACGTGGATCGAAGAAGGCAGCTGCTTCAAACACCGTTGACCTTCCACCCAGCAAGCTGAAGAATTTACATCACTTTGTGCGTGGTACATGGCAACACGGGTATGCCCAAGCTTGGACAAAAGTCCGGAAGGTGTATTTTCCATATAATCTGAAAGGGTCTCACTGGGTTGCAATCGAACTTGATTTCGTAAGACATACTGCAACCGTGTATGACTCCTATATTGATTATACAAAACGTTCAAAGCTGGTTACGCTTCTGCACCCTATTAGCGATACGCTGGCACGAGTGCTGTTCGATATGCACTTTTATGATGATTCTGAGGTTGAAGAGGTGAAGCAAAAGGGGCTGACGATGTCGATGTATACGCCATTCTCAGTGTGCAGCATTGCAGATGTGCCACAACAACGAGATGGGTAACGTTTGTGAATTTTGTGATGTTTATCCAAATTTGACATAACTGCAGTTCTAATTTCCCAACTAATTGGCCTCACAGTGCGTCTTGCGGAATCTTGACCGTCAAATTCATCGAGCATCTCAGTGCTGGGATGTCGGTAGATAAAGTTGACCCTTTGAAGATCAAATATTACCGACTCAAGCTTGCAATTGAGGGTTTAAGGGGGGAGGCATATTTATGAGGTAAATTTCTTCATGTCCGTTAATTCACCTCACGCTGGAAGTTTCTTTTCGGCTGTCTATGCCAACACAAATACAAAAACTGATTTGGTACTATGAACTGATTTGGCAGGATGATATTTGGCAATATGAACAATGAACTGATTTGGTGGCAGTTACAAATGAACATAGTCTTCATTCTGGAACTTCCCTTCATAAATGCCTTCATCTGCACTGAACCCAATTGTTTTTGCAGGTCGGTCTCAACCAAGGGTTGATTGCAATATTCCAACCAAGATGACCATACACTGTTATTTGATGTAGGTTTTTTGTATGACATGGCTTTGCTTTAATTGGTTTGGTTGTTCCAAGTTTTATGTACACAATCTCACAGTAACTGCCGAGTCGTTTTTCATTTCATGTATTTGTCCGTGGTATTTTGTTCCCCAATATTCTGATTATGGTCAATATGTAAACATTACTGTGGAGCTTATTGCATGTTTTCTTTATTTTGTGGCCATGACTTATGTTCTTGCAAACCCTTTTTCTTCAACTTCTCTTGTTTCTGTCATCTGAAGTCTTTCTAGTCATTCAACACAAAATTTATCGCCTAATACTGTGGACTAGCAGAACAAGTCTTACGAGGCCATACATAAATAGCCACAAGTTGTCATACATGTATATCAAAAGTGTGAAGTTGAAACCTACAGACGACAAGGGAAGAAGGAAGCTCTGTCCCATACAGGTGATTGATGGAGTAAACATGTTTATGCCACCATACCAAATTGATTGCCCCTTGAATTGCACTTGACGCTACCACAATTGTAGGGGTGGACCTTGGCCAGGGTCTGCGGGAATGGATATTCAAAAGTACATAAAGGTTGAGAAGGTTCCTGGTTGCCAGTTGGAAGATTCAGTGGTTCGCAAAGGAGTAATGATTAACAAAGATGTTATTGCACCTGGAAAAATGAGAAGAAAGATTTTCAACCAACGCATCATTCTTCTTGATTGGCCTCTCAAATATAAGAAAGGCGAGAACCAAACAAATGCTGAGTTGCTTAAAGAAGAAGATTGGGGAGTCCTGCTACAATTGGAAGAAGAATACATCGAGAGGCTATGTGTGCAAATATTGAAGTTTAAACCAGATGTGGTTATCACAGAAAAGGGGCTTAGTGACTTGGCATGCCATTATTTTAGCAATGCCGGCGTCAGTGGAATGAGGAGGTTGCGGAAAACAGATAATAACCGAATTGCCAAGGCTTGTGGGGCTGTAATTGTTAACAGACCAGATGAATTGCAACAGTCTGATGTTGGTACAGGCGCTGGGATATTTGAGGTTAAGAAAATTGGTGATGAGTTTTTTGCATTCATTGTTGATTGCAAAGAGCCTAAAGCATGTACTGTGCTCTTGAGAGGTCCTAGTAAGGATCTGTGAAATGAAGTGGAAAGGAATTTGCAGGTATAATGGTTTTACTTCTTTGTCCCCATTACGTAGAATAAATATATTATGCTGAAATTTGTTATTTACTCCCTTATATCTGGTCATAGGATGCCATGTCTGTAGCAAGAAACATCCTCAAGAATCCGAAACTTGTTCCTGGTGGTGGTGCTACAGAGTTAACTGTATCTGCTACATTGAAGCAAAAGAGTTCATCTGTAGAAGGTATAGAAAAGGTAAAAGCTCCTTTCCTCATCCAAAAGTTTGGTATTTCTTGTGTAAAACTCGTCCAAGAATAACTCCTTGTGGAAGTAGAAATCTAAATTCTGTGAATAAACTGGCTGTCACTTCAATTCACATGCTCGTTGACATACTTTAGATTAAGAATGTTTTGTGGTTTCACTTTACATGCATTTTATTGGAGTTTTATGGGTACACGTGTTTTTATGGTAAAACAGTGGCCGTATGAAGCTGCTGCTATAGCTTTTGAGGCTATACCACGTACTTTGGCTCAGAATTGCGTGGTGAATGTGATTAGAACAATGACGGCGCTGCAGGGAAAGGTTTGAATCTGTTTTGTATGGCTTTGTTCAGTTTTGTTATGATTTGTCATTTCTATATACGTTCTGATGCATCATTATTATTTTGGTCAGAATATGATGCATCATTTAGATCCTAACCACAATTTTTTTTCCATAGCATGCAAATGGTGAAAATCATGGATTGGCATTGATGGTAACACTGGTGTCATAACTGATGTGAAAGAGAAAAAGATAGGTGGATATCTTTTTGGCTTACTATTGTTGCTCTCTTTTATTTCCTTCACTATCTCAATATTCAAATTTGTTGGGTGATTTATATTTGCTGAAAGCTCTGAAATAGGACTTTTAATGTAGTATTGTTCTCAAATGTATCCATTATATGTCCCTTTATTGATATGGCATAAGTGTCAATCTTCTGGTTTATATTGTCGATTTGCTTCAGTAGTAGTTATAGTTTAGAGCTTCTCCCAATATATTTCGACAACACTCATGTGAGGGGAAGTGCTGTTGTCGTGGTTATTACTAAATTTCCCAATAAATTTATTTTGTTGGTAAGGCTGTTCATTTTTATGAATTATGATGTCAGATATGGGATGCCTACAACGTGAAGGCCCAGAGTTTTAAAGCGGCCATAGAAGCTGCTTGCCTACTTCTCAGAATCGATGACATTGTGAGTGGGATGAAGAAGAAGCAGCCTCCTGGTGCCAAAGCTCCTTCCAAGCCTCAAGTTGAGACAGAAGGCGATGCAGATAATGAGCAAATAATTCCGGAGTGCTTATCGAGAGCACGTGGTTATCTCAGTTTGAATGAAGTTTTGCTTTAAAGAAGAAAAAAAGGAGCATTATAAGTTTGATGAGGATATTTTTTAGGTTTGTAATGTCACCTTAACTTGGTAGTGTGTGTTTTGTCCCTCTTCTTTGTTTCTCAATCCGCGAGGGGTGGGAAAGAAGAGAAGTCTTCTTATTGGAGAATGCTAATGTTAGTTTGACATGTCATCTGTGTAGCGAACACAATTTATTTGTTCAACTTCGTGGATTGGCACAGTGGAGCTTATTTCTACCATTCTTCTGAATGATTGTTAACAGTCGAAACTTAGTTATTGACACAAATATGTACTTTTCTAAAAGTAAGAAAACAAAAAGTTTTTCATGGCCAAGCATCAATTTTAATAAGCCAGTGTGGCACCTAAAACACACAACGTCCGGCACTGTACACAAACTTGTGGAGGAAAGGATTCATATTGAGCATCTATTTTATCCACTTAGGGAGAGTAAGAATTGATCTTGTCACTCCCATATTCAACCAATATGCCACGTATTGATTCAAAGCAGACCTAAAAAATGAAACGAAAGCAGATAAAAAACCCTAGACACGGCCAGGTGATGCAACTGAAATTGGCAAATAGCAAAGATGACATAAAGTCTGGGACTTCACAAGCGAGGCTGAACGAGGATGAAGCTGTGAGGGTTGCATACAAGCATGGGACGCCTCTTGAAGGAGGCAAAATTGGTGATTCTGAGCCTGTGGATTTATTTTCTAGTCCTCAGCATATTCCAAAGTAGGGCAATATATCTACAATACGAAGGCAATATAAAGGCAATCTGACCACAATAAAGCTGCAATACGAAGGCAATAGTAGGGCAATATGGCCACAATAAATATATAATACGAAGGCAATACTAGAGCAATTTAAGTACAATATAAAGGCAATATTAGGGCAATATACATACAATACATACACATTACAGTATTAAGGGAATACAAACACAATACAAATGCAATATTAAGTCAATGTACATACAATACATACACATTACAGACAACATTTCACACATGCGAAAGAAATCGCCTCCCAAACTGAACAATACTATCTATCCCGCGAAGGGAAAATGAAGGCAACAAAAGATCCATGTACTTGGGTGAGATGAACTGAAGCAGCATTCACCGTTACTACAGGTCCATCAAAAGATCCATGTCTTTGTCCTTTCTTCTCGCTGCATGCACGAGGCTATGATGAGCCATTCCATCAAAACCCATATTCAGTACCTGCCAGACACCAGCTACATCAATTTCACTCCAATTGTGGTCTGGTGAGATGACCGAAGCATAATCTCGGAACATTTCGAAGCCGTTGTTGAAACATTCAACCATTTCATGGTTATATTCTTCAGATTGTGTGAATGTTTTGAGGGCATTTTTCTTTGTGTCTTCCAATTTCAACTTCAAGGACTCTAACTCTTTGCTCCGAATTTTTGCTTTAAGAGCTTGCTTCACCTCTCCAGCGTATGCTTTGTTCAACTTGTTGGCCAAGTTTCCCATAACTTGGCCATGAATATCGCACTTACTCTCCCACCAATCCGTTGCCTTTGACATATATTGGAGGTGGTGCTTGACGGCAGAGATTTTGTCAAGAGGATCATGAGTCTCAGCCTCACTTCCAGATGAAGTGGGATCATGATTGGGAGTCCGAGGTGGAGATGGGAATGGCACATGCCAGGGCTGGTCCCCCGGGTAACTCACATGCTCGTTAGGAGGGCGTACATCCGACATGTTGAAGTATTACTGGGGACAATTCACAGCTGTTGCCTGCAACAAAACAAATAGAGGTACATTCAGTCTCCAGTTGTAAACGACTATATGGTTAGGTTGAGTGGAGAATATTTGCCTTTCAGTAAGACTAATTACCTTTCCCGTTAAGAAGGTGCCTCTGTTGCAGTTCTATATAGGAAGGTTGAGTTATATGTACGAACTTATATGAGGTAAATTGGGTTTTGTGTTGGTGCATTAAATTGATGGGATTCAAAACTACACCATTAACTCCTTGGCTGTAAGTTACAGCAGTACAACATGACATTAACAACAATAAAATTGGCTTCCAAACGACAAAAAACCAAACCTTAATGGGAAATAGGAAATTGTGGATTGGAACCAAAAATAGGACTATGTAAGTAAGCATTTATTGCGATTTTCAGAACACAAAATTGGAAAATAGGAAAATAGCAAAACACTAAAATTGGAAATTTGGAAAAGTGACAACTTAAAACTTGGATATGGGAAATAAGGAAACTTGGAAAATTGGAAATTGAAGAAAAGAAATATGGGAAAAACGGAAATACGAAAAAATGGAAAGTCGGAAAGTTGAAAAATTGGAAAATTGGAAAATTGGAAAATTGGAAAAAGGAAATAAGGAAAAATTGGAAACAGGAAAGTAGGCAATAGGATCAAATGATAGTTGGAAAATTGGAAAATTGGAAAAAGGAAAAAAGGACACTTGGAAAATAGGAAATTTGGAAATTGTAAATTGGAAAAGAAAGCAACTTGGAAAATTGGAAAATTTGAAATTGGCCAAAAGGAAACTTGGAAAATAGGAAAATAGGAAAATAGGAAATAGGAAATAGGAAATAAAGGAAACTCTGAAAACATGAAAATTTGAAAATTCGAAAATTCGAAAAATCAGAAAAAAGGACACTTGGAAAGTAGGCAAATAAGCAAATTGGGAAATTGAAAATTGAAAATTGAAAATTGGAAAATTGGAAAATTGGAATATTGGAATATTGGAATATTGGAGAACTGGATAAATGAAAAATAGGAAATAAGGCAACTTGGAAAATAGCAAAAGTGGAAATTGAACAAAAGGACAGTTACGAAAATGAAAAATTTGAAATAGGAAAAAAAAGGAAACTTAGAAAATAGTCGAATTGGAAATAAAAACATTGGATAAATGGACAAAAACTTAAATTTTGAAAATTGGAAATAGGAAACAGGGACACATGGAAAATCAGAAAACTGGAAACAAATTGAAATTGTGGAAATGGGAAATAAGACAATTACCATATTGGACAATTTTAATTACTTTCTGAATTAGGCAAAGTAGGCAACTTTTTTTAAGTACATAATGGGAAAATGGGAACATTGAAAAATTGGAAAACTGGAAATAGAACAAAAGGAAACTTGGGAAATTGCACAATACGAAAATAGGGAATAGGAAAAAAATAATGAAAAATTGAAAAATTGGAAAATTGGAAAATTGGATGACACATGGAAAATAGGAAAATATGAAAAATGGCAAAATGGAAACGAATTGAGATTGGTGAAATGAGAAATAAGACAATAACCATTATTGGTCAATTAGAATGAGTTGGTGAATTTGGCAAATAGGCAACTCCCTTATTTCAATGACATAATGGGAAAATGACCAAGTTGGGAACGTCCAACATACAAATATATTACAAAAACGCATAAAGTCAACCTGGGTAATAACTCCCGCCCATACTATCCCGCCTAACACTCCCGCCAATCCCTCCCGCCAATTACTCCCCCTAATCCCTCCCGCCAATAACTCTCTCACTTACTGGTTTGGTCATTAAAATTTGCAGGTATATTAATCAACCCGCCTGTTTGAAATGAAAACTTCCATCACATTAACTGCTGCTTACAGCCACTACCTTCCCCACAGATTTAACTCACATCGCATTTAGTCCCCTGTTGTTCCAATTAAGTTGTACAGCAGCCAACAATAAATATCAAAGACCATGGCCCATAACCTCACACCAAACCCAACGATTTCAATTACTGAAGGAGGGGAGACTGAAACAGAAGCCAAGTCACCGAATTCTCTCCCTGCAGACTTGGTCCATGGCATACAGCAATGTCAACGCAATACCATGTTTTGGAAAAATCTTCATGCAGACATAGTTTCAAAAATTGTGGAGGGCCAAGCTAGATGGGGTGTCATTAAAAGCCGCACAATTCGCTGTCGTTATCATGCGCGCATGCATCTCCTACATATAAAGAGAATGAAAGAAAAAATTGAACTTGCCCCTGCCACTGCAATTATGGTATTCAAGGAATCAGAAGCAATGGCCAAGTTGAAGCAAGAACAAGTGGAAAGGGGATTCGAACTATTTCGTAAATTTGCAATAATTTTGGATCCGGCAGGAAACTGGGCCAAGATCACTGTGGCCGGGGTCATGAATTTCATGGGTCGCGGTCACCGCACTTGAAGAGTATGCAACTTCGAATTTGTCAACAGCAGGGAAATGGAACTATGAGGTCGCGTATTTTTGTATTATGTAACGATTGGGTGGCCTGTGGTTGTATTATGTAAGTTTGGAAATAGGAATGTATGGAATGATGAAGCCTCATTTTGTAGGGAAATGGAACTATGAGGTGGCGTACTTTTGTATTATGTAACGATGGGGTGGCCTGTTGTTGTATTATGTAAGTTTGGAAATAGGATTTTATGGAATGATGAAGCCTCATTTTCTATTTCTGCGTATACAGTTTATCGGTCTCCAGTTCTGTGGCGATATAACGGCAATATATATGCAATAAACATGCGGATAGTGGCAATATTATGTCAATATCAGGACAATAGAGTGGTGATAGAGTCACAATATGATCCTATTAGAGGACGTACTGCATCAGAATATGGTTTAAATTATATGGTCCAAAAATATACTAATAAATAAACAAAAAAGTAATTACAACCTGGAAAAAGGATGAATTAAACATTCCTTAAAAGATAGATGTCCTACAGTACAGACCTTGAAAATGAACTCTATATATATATAATGCATGCCTTGTAGCACCATCACATCCCCCCCTAAATGACACAAACATGACACCCAAAAACCTCATGCTCCTTCCTCTTTCAACCCCTAAATTATCCATTGGATGCCCAATACTAGATCACTGCTTGGGGGGTGGGATAGCCTGCAACTCCATAACAGAATTAGTAGGGGAGAGTGGTTCTGGGAAGACGCAGCTTTGTCTCCAACTTACGGTGCGAGCTCAGCTCCCACCCTCACATGGCGGACTAGGGGGCTCCTCCATCTACATATTCACAGAATTCAGCTTCCCATTTCGTCGATTGCAACAACTAGGCAACCTTTATCATGCATCATACCCCAACTTATTAAGGTTGGAGCCATTGGAAGACATATATGTTCATGGTGTTCATGATGCTCAAGAACTCATCCATGTCCTTGGAGACATAGAAGCATTTATTGCCATTGATCACCCCCGCCTACCTGTGAAACTCATTGTCATTGATTCCATTGCTGTATTGTTCCGATCACAGTATCAGACAACACCGGCAGATTTGAAACGGCGGTCTGAAATGTTCTTCAACATATCTGGGACATTGAAGGGTTTAGCAAATAAGTATGGGTTGGCGGTGGTTGTCACCAACCAAGTGGTGGATTTTATTGGGCCCCATCATGGAGTGAATGGGGTGAGGTTGGGAAACTTGGAGTCCCTGGACACATCAGGCAGACGGGTGAGTCCAGCTTTGGGACTGGCTTGGGCACATTGCATAAATTCAAGAGTGTTCTTGGCAAGACATGAGCAATCTATTGAGGTTGACATTCGTAATGCTCCTTCAACAAGTATATGTAGTCAAACACATAGGACATTTCACCTTGTATTTGCCCCACATCTGGCCTATGCATCGGCCGAATTTGTGATAAAAAAAGAAGGTATAGTCGGAGAATCACAGTAACTGTGTAATATAGGAATTCTAAGAACTTTAATGTTTTGGATCCATTTGGAATTACATTCCAGTCCCTTTAATTTCGCACTCAAATTATAATTGCAATCGGAAAGCAATACCAGTACAATAAAAGGTCAATATAATGGCAATCTGTGAGCAATACAGAATGCTGTAGCAATGCAACCCAAATAATGCAAATTGAAAAGAATTCCCATTCAACATAACACGAAACCCACCACAAATAAAAGTTGAGTTCACATGACCTACCAAAGCAACACAAATCTTATTGTCTAAGATACATTGCGCAATGGAATATTGTTTTTACAGGTGCTTTTATTGTGGCCTGCAGAACCGCACCTTGAGCACTTTCTTCTAATGCTGCCCTCTCCTTGCGAGGGAATTCTTAACTTCTTTCGTCTGCCTGGCATGACCCTTGCCAAGGGAGGCAGCACAACTCGACTTCGAACATCTTCAGGAGTATCCCACATTCCGTGAGGTTGTACCGGGTAGATGCTATCCGAATAAGCATCCATCCAGGTTTTTCGAGTGTAATACCGAGAAGCCTTTGCATATACACTTACTTTCAAGAAGCGGCAAACTGCAACTACATGCTTGCAAGGTAGCTGCTCAAGCTGAAACTTTCTACAACTACAACTGTTGTTCGTCAAATCTACGAGGCCGTCCATATTACCGTCCAAAACATTATCCTGTGCATTATTCACTTTAACCACATTCATCCTTGCAGCATCCTCCAACCTGTTCCTCAACTTCTTCTCTCCAAAATTGGGGCACAATGTTGTTGTGCAATTCAAATCCAACTCACGACGTTCGGTGAACCATTTCACAAGGAGATTAACAATTTCCCCTATCAAATGAACCACTGGCAGCATTCTTGCAAACCTAAGGACTGAGTTGATTGACTCTTCAATATTTGTTGTCATTACATTGTAGCGGCGTCCATCCATGTGAGCTCTAGACCACTTATGTAACCCTGCCTCTTCAAGATATTGAGCAACATGTTCCTTTCGCTCGATCTTGCGAAAATGACCATCAAATTCAGCAATGGAATAAGATTTCGCAGCCTTCTCAAAGTGCATAAGTATGTGATCACGCTTTTTCAACTTGAAAGTGCATTTCATGTTCCCCTTCATATGATAAAAGCATATGCCATGTTGTGCAGTTGGAAAAATTTTGTTCCACACATTCTCTATGCTAACATTGCGATCAGAAATAATAACAAGATTGGGACACTCACCAATGGCTTCATGAAGTTTAGTGAAAAACCAATGCCATGATGCATCCGTCTCCAAATCCCCGATCCCAAAAGCAAGAGGATATATATTTAGATTACCATCGAATGCATTTGCTACAAACATAACACCCTTGTACTTGGATTTTAAATGAGTGGCATCCACGGCTATAACTGGGCGCATGGAAGAACGGAACCCTCTAATGCATGCGCCAACCGCCATAAATAAATACACAAAGTGATTGTTCTCATCAGTTCGGATGTCTGTTTTTGTGCCGGGATTCATACGCTCCAATTCATAGCAATAAGCTGGAAGGATATAATATGCCTCCTCCGCTGATCCTCTAATGGACAATAGAGCTAACTCCCTTGCTTTCCAAGCTTTCGAATAATGGATGGTGCAACCAAAGTTGTGTTTCACATCTCTCATAATGTCACTTGGTGTGTATATTGTCCGACAATCCTTCAACTTCCTTTTAAGTGAACTGGCTACAAGTGCTGCGGTTGCTTGACGATGCTTGTCGCTTACAAACCTCAAATCACATTCATGGACAGTTGTACACCTCACAATCATGAAGCTGTATTCTCCAATTCTCGATGCTCGGACCCGCCATGGGCATGGACGTTGAGAACAAACCACAAGCAACCTCTTAGTGCAAGAGAATTGCACCTTAAATTCAAAGTGGCCTCTTAATGCCGTCAACCGTAACTCCGTCAACAATGTTTTCTTACTAGAGAAAATTTGCCCAACTGTAATTTTCGGATTCCAATCGCTTCGTGAAAACCAGCTGTCCAAATATGCTTCTTCATCTTTTACACCGACTGCATTATACCGATTTTTTTCACCCATTTGACTCCAATAATGTTGACGAGTGGGTTCATATTCTCCTCCTAAACGCATTTTTGGCAACTGGCCAGCTGTGTTCGAGCACCCCAAATTAGGAGGGGCAGAGTACACTGACACTTCATTTCTTTCAGTACCATTATCACCACCATGCATCTCCTCCACCTAGCTAAAATCAATCATATCCATAAAATCTGTCCCTACTTCACCTCCCAAATCAGTGACATTTGTATTATTCCAAGTTACTTCATTGCTTTCAACAATGGCAACTGAAGAATGACCCATCCGACTACTATCTATCGTGATATGCATACTATGAACTACATCATTTGTCAGTCCTTTATCTTCTATACTCACGAGTAAGGGAGCTAGTTTTGAAGGTGTTACCTCGGAATTGTACTTCATAAAAAAATTGACATCATCATCTTCCTCAATCTTTATGTGCTTCCACTCATTCGAGGCCACCAAAACTGAGAATTTTAAGCAAATCTTGTCTTCCCTGATGTTTGTATTACCAATCTGATGCACACGGTCCAACAGTTCAGCAAATTTGATGGTCCGTGGAACTATTAAGCCTTTTGAGTCTCCCCCTTCGTATTTGCACATCTTCTTCGAGGTGACCCATTTTCCATTGTAGCACACGAGAATAACAATTGTCTCCATTTCTGACCATGACAAAACAACATTTCATTCACACAATAATATAACCACAATAAACATACAATAGAATAGCAATATAACCATAATATAGCCGCAATATAGTAGCAATATAGAGGCACTATAATAGCAATATAACAGCAATACGACTGTAAAATAAGAGGAACACAACCACTGTACACTGGTAACACATCAGAATCACACTATACAGATCTACTACATCAAATCGAAAATCCCAAGTTTCAAGATTCACATATCCAGACCAATCTAAATGGAATTGGTACAAACCCAGATGAATGAGCATGAATATTCAACAAAACCTAACCCAAAGACATTAAAGCAAAAACGAATTTAACACAAACCGAAACAATCAAACTATAACTCATTTCACATAATCCCACTGATATTAACAAAATAACCATGAACAATACCTTTTCGGGGTCGGAAATCCACTACAGATTCAACGTTGCAAGCAGCTATTCAGAAGACATTGCTGAAGGGAAGGGTTCGCGATTCCAAACAAATAGCAACAGATCGAGTAGGGGAGAAAGAGCGGCTGCGGTATGAGAAAGAGAGCAAAGACAGAAACAGAGAGTTGTGCTAGAGAGAGAGAGAGCCAAGATAGAAAGAGCCAAGACAGACCCAGAGAG
Source organism: Prunus dulcis (assembly GCF_902201215.1). Taxonomy (NCBI): domain Eukaryota; kingdom Viridiplantae; phylum Streptophyta; class Magnoliopsida; order Rosales; family Rosaceae; genus Prunus; species Prunus dulcis. Next base: position 42,943 of record NW_023010115.1, read on the forward strand.
CTGCGATAGACAGCTACCAAAGAGAAAGAGAGTTGTGCCAGAGAGAGAGAGCTGTGTGACCTAAGAGAACAGACCAAATTTCTGAACTTGTGAAAAATCAGCAATAAGGGTACAATAATTTTATATTTATAGGTGATAGTTCCAAAATTTTTAAAAAAGGGTGGTATTTTCAGTTACAATTATGAAAATGGTGGCATTTTGGGCTATTTCCCAAAATTATTTACCAAAAAAAGATAAGTCAAAATAAATAGCTACTTTGTTATTGGAATCCACAAAGCATTTTTAAAAAGGGGAAGGTCAGACCACAAAGCTATAAATTAGACCCAATCATAAAAGCATTGCACCAAATAAGAGCAACCGTAATTGCAAAAATTAATGATAAAGCTTCATCATTACATTTCACTATTTATGCATGTAATAACCCAAAACAAAATATCTAAAAAGTAGGATTAATATCTTCTAGCAAAAAGACAATTTTGCCCTCGCATTATTTAATAGGAAAAAAGTTGACTTTTTGATCGAGAAAGAATTTGGCAATTCCGTTTGCGCCATTGCGTAGAGCACGGCGAAACTAGTCCGTAGACACGGAGTAGACCCGAATCGGAGTTGTAACGAAGAAAATACGATCAAAATACCGCGAAGGGCAAAATGGTAATTTGGTCAAAAAGTCATATTTTTATCCCTTTTCTCCTTCTCTCTCCTCATTTCTCTCTCCTCTCTCTCTCTCTCTCTCTCTCTCTCCCGAGTTCGCCCAGCAGCCGACCTTCCTCCCTTCTCGACGTCGCCACGGCCAGCACACTTGGAGCCGATCTCCGCCGTTGGTACCAAACGAACCACCGCTTGACCGCCGTCACTTCTTGACCAGCCGCTGCCGTTTCAGTGGCCGGAGTTCGCCGGAAAACACCATTTTTGCAAGATTTCCAATTTGAACTTTGAGCTCTTCGTTCTCCCTCAATTCTCCACCAAATCGATCGAGTAAGGTATGGTTTCTCAGCTATTTTTCATGTTCTAGCTGATGGATGTATGGGTTTCGATCGATTTTAGCTCTAAACCGTTCGATTTTCGACTTGAAGTTTGGCCGAAACTTCGGCCGTCGTGATCTACTGTATCTGGTCACTTTTTGGGGTATGTCCAAGAACAAAAGTGACTCCAAATGGGGTGTTTTACCTAGGATAGGAGTTTGGAGTCTTGGTTCCGAGATTTTTCGACCACCCGAAATCGCTTAGGACACCCAAATCTGCCCGAGCGTGAGGCAGGGCGTGGGCGAGGGTGGTGAAGTAATTCTGTGCAGTTTTGTGATCCTCGTGTCATCACGAGTGCGTAGGATTTTGCGGATCTCGATTCGGAGTCCGTTTGAGCCCTGAACGGATTTTCCATATCGCGCGATCCTTGGGTGCAGTGTCGTCGAATCGTTGGATCGCACCGAATTTTGGATATGTCGGTCTACATGATTTCAGGATCGTGTAGGATTAGACGGATTGCGAATCGGAGTCCCAGATACTCCGAAATCGCGAACCCTGGGGCTAGGGTTTGAATTTAAAGCGATAACGCGATTTTGGCCAATCCGACAGTCCGTTTCGGACCAAATTCGCCGAACATGGTTCCTTCTCTGTAAGAAACCTTCAGAGAAGCCTAGATTGGCCATCGGAGACCGTGGACCCACGGGGTCCCGATCGGTCGATCTGGCAGCTTATCGCTTAATAAGGCTTCGGGTCTCTTAAGGCCGTTCTAACTGTCTAAAAAGCTAATGTGAGCATAAGAGTAACTTTAAAACGAGTGCACGTATTTCTAGGAGCCGGGGGGCAGGGTGTTTAATTTAAATTCTTTTTATTCAGCAATTTATTAATTTATTATTCATGGATAACCAGGCACCAAAGGTCCAGTCGACCTACAGAAGGGACCTTCGAAGGGTCCAGCTCGCTCGGACCAACTGTGAGTGGACTTTCTTTCATGAATGATTTTATATAAATGAGTTATATAGATGATTTCTACAAATAAGATTTCATCAGTGATTTTATATTGATTTTATATAAATAAGTTTTTATAAATGAGTTACCTGAATAAATTTCAGTATTTGATCTTGAATAAGTGATGTTACATGTTTTCCTAGCATGAAATGTAGCGTAAAAATCCTTATTTTTATATTACTCAGTTGAGCAGTACATTTGAGATTGGTGATTCAGAATAGCAGCTTAACTCAGATTTATCAGATTATAGAGAATTATCAGGTTTTTCTAAAATAGTTGTTTTAGAACCACCATGTACCCGCCTTTTATTTAGTGATTACCCTCAGACGGACCGATGTCTACGGACATCCAGTCTGTTTACAGTTTAGTCAGTGCACTTAACTTTGCCTCACGAGTTTCGGGGACGCTCGGACCGTGAGTGCCAGGATTTGCGGCTCGGCAGACTTGGTGTCCCGAGACTTGCCAGGATTGCGGCTCGGCTGACTCTGTGTCCCCGAGACCTGCCAGGATTGCGGATCAGGTTGACTACGGTCCCCTGCATCCTGCCAGAGCGACTCGAGCTGACTTGGTGTCATCGAGGACCTGCCGGCGGATCAGGCTGACCATAGTCCCCTGTATCCTGCCAGTTTGCGGCTCGGATAGACTGCGTGTCATCCGAGACCTGCCAAGGGAATTGACGGACTTACAAGGGTACTTCTAGGTGGTACTTTTAAAGGAATTTCAGTGTTTTATGAAATTATTGTTTTCAGAAAAGTTGATATCAGTTTTCTTAACATTCGTGCCGTTTTATATCTATATATATATATATACACATATACGTATACCTGTTGATTTACATGCTTTATATAATTGATTACCGATGAACTTTAGATTTACATATATAATTATTGTGACTATGGGGGTTATTATGTTTATAAACTAGTTCGAGAACATTCTTTTTGTCCACTCACATTTTCAACTTGTTTTTCGCCCCCAGGCCGTAGATGCTTGCAGGCATCCACCACCGGGCCACTCCCAGCTTCCGCACCGCCAAGAAACGTAGGGTTTTATCGTAAAAGTTCTTGAAACCTTGTAAAGTAGTAGAAAATACTTTGATATCTAGTTTTAGTAGAAAACTTGAACTGGTGAATGTTTGATTGACTATTCTGGCAGTTGGTGTGGATATGTATATGATTGTTTGACAGGTGGAAAAATTTGGGTTTGGTCAAAATACAGGGGAGACTCTGCCGAATTTTCGGCAGAAGGCTAAGGGAAAGTTTAAAAAGAATTTGAAACGAGAAGGGTAAAAAGGTCTTTTGTGCCCGACATTCGCCAAGTGTCGGACACGCACAGGACTTGGCTCGAATTCCAAAGTGGAAATTGGGTCGAGTCCTGTCAATGCATGTTATGTAAACCCCGTAACCTTCAAATCTCAAGCTTTTTTTTTCATCTTTATTCTCTCGAAACTCTTAAATTCTCATAGTCATAGCCACAAACAACAAATTATCAATACACAAACTCAAGCATATCCAACACCAAGCCAAGCACATGCATTCTCATTTACTAAACTTGTTGGTCTTTAGTTCCCATACTCCAAACTCTTATGCCAAGTTCATATAATCTCATATCAACATCAGCAAGTCATGTTCAACTCATCCAAAGCAAGCAACATCTTTACTCATTGCTAGAAGCTTCAATTTTATGCTTTGTTCTTCCGTCTTCTACCTCTCTTTCTTGTGTGAATCTATACTATTTTCGACGTCTCCCCTTAGGACTGGCCTCCAAAGAAACAATTTAAATTCTTAGAAGAAAAAAAGTACCTGATATTTTCCTTATTTATAGGACCTAAGCTAACCCTAAACTACCATATATGGTCAACGATTATGACATTTCTTAACCACCTACTTCAGGCTTATACACCAACGATCTTTTAAAAAAAAAAAAAAAAAAAAAAAAAGAAGAAGAAAACTTATGAGAACAAATAAAGATCCGTACTCAAATAAACTAATTCAAAAATATAGGTGAGGGCTTGGATAATTTAAAGTATAATTTCTAAAATTCATCAAAAATATCTTCGAGCTCCGAAACGTTCTCCAAAAATTTCTAAGGACTCGTATTCACCTCTACTATTTCTATGTAACCTCTATTTCTCTAAATAACATGCAAAACTTTTCCAAAACACTTTTCTAGCACTTCTTATAATTTAAAATAAAACCACACTAATTCAACTTAATTCAAAACTCTTCTTTTAACTTCAAAAAGTTGGTGTTTACACACTTGTGAGAGTTTCTAAAATTACAAAAAATTATCGGGGCTCATAAATGAGATGTGGCTTAGTCTTGGGTGTCGTGGCATAGACTGGTATGAAAAACATGTATTAGATTTGAGATAATTTACTTCTTTGTGCGCTAATTCAGACAGGGGTGGGCATCAATTTAGTCGAACTCATGAAATTAATCAATTTAAACTATAATTATCGATTTGGTTTGGTTTAAAATAAGAAAAAATCAAACCGAACCGGTATATAGTTTAATTTTAAGCTTTTGTAAACCGGCCTAAAGCAAAACAGATCGTGTATGTGTATATTTATTTATTTATATTTTATTTACATGTTTAATTTTCTAATTATGTAATAACAAATATTTGGATTTTTTTTTTTTTTTTGGTCGAAACAATATATGGATATTTGCATTGAGCTATATTAGTCATTGAAATTTGAAGTTTTATGGCATGTTGAGCTTTAGGATGATTTTGTACTCTATAAAATGATTTAAATA